>NW_019419470.1:0-4202 GCF_000390285.2 Anoplophora glabripennis
GCGACCCCAAAAACCCCCCTATACCAAATTTGGCGTAAATCGGTTAATTTTTTGGAATCGCGTCCGCCATCTTGGATCCGCCATCTTGGAAAATGATCAAGGACATATCTGAACGTAAAATTTTCCGCTCTTTTAATTTCCGGGGTCAAAAAATTAACTTGACATTGAAATAACCTTGAAGGTCAAGGTCAAGGTCAAATCTAGGATCACCATTGAATAGTCAGGGAAAAATCCTAAATCTTTTGTCGGAATAATTTTCCTCAAAATGCATTTTTCGAAAGTTATTGTGCTGTTTCCATACTTTTGGGACACGTATAAAAAAAATTGTGTGCCTATTAGTGTTGTTATTATTATTTCTCATTGATTATTATTATTATTTTGATATAAACATTGACAACATTAAACAAAAATAAAAGGAATGAGACAAGAAATTCCACGAGTATTTTTTAACACAAGCCGACTGGTGATTATAACCAAGTACGTTTCTTCTTTTCTTTATTTTCTGCCGATATTTGCAACAGTATTAAAAATGTGGGATTATGTAATTTTTATAATTTAGTCATCTTTTTTTTATTTGTATTATTGCATTGAAATAATATTTCAACTTTTTTGACCTTGATACACGGCGTAGACAAAATCAAGGATTCAAGATTTATTTTGTCAATTGGCTAAGTAGTTATTAAACTGCTTTTTTATTTTATGATATAACATTATGTTACTGGGAAATTTTATTTTGCTAAAAATTATTTGCACATACATAATGAATATGTTTCAAGAGTAGTTGAATATATTTTGAAGAAACGGTCGTATCTTTCGTAAATGTATAAGTAAGACCTGAGGCATATAAGATCCACTTAAGTTAAATATGCAATAAATAGTATATTTTGTTGTTTAGAAAAACAAAATCATGTTTGCAATTGATTGGACTAAATAAATTAGTTCCCATATTGAACTAGTATGAAGCTAAAAACATAAACATAAAAATAACATAACTTATTTGTGCCTTTACCATATCTTGTTATTAATTAATAATTTGCCTTCAAAGTTGCATTTTAGCATGTTTGAAGATTGGTTGTCAGCATATCTGTACCACGCAAATAATGACTTCACTAGATGAGAATTTTGGGAATATTTTTAAACTTATTTTAAATTAGCTTGCGTTTTAAAGTACACAACGCAAATTTGCACTTTTGGCTCCATTTATACCTTTGTTATTTCTTTTAAAATTTGAATCAATTTACATCTATTCGAAAGTTAACATCTTCTAGGATATCTATAAGCTTTTAAATGTTGGTATTGTTCTTATTTGAGATATATTCGGTTAATTGCTTTATTTTCTCCAGATAGTAATTTTTACTAATAAAATTCTCTATTTAGATAAAAAATACGAATAAACTATGTTGTTAGACTAAAACAGAATATAAAAAATATCAATTTAAGCAAGAAGTTTCATATGCATACCTATGGGACCAAAACACTTAGTAACACAGGATGATAAATATTGAAGACCTTCACATTTATATCAATATTTTGTATCAATTTGATATCAGTAAGAAATTCTGTTTATAATTAACTAGAATAATTATTTAAATAAGTACTTCCGAAATTGTTTCTCGGTACAACTTTAAACGTTTGAGTTGAAATTTTATGGAGATTACGAACAATATTGAATACAAAATAATCAATTAGTTTTAAAAAAATCTTCTGTAATTAACTAAAAAACTTCATTTGAATGGTTCAAACACGTGGATTGAAGGTTATACATTAATGATGTTTGTTACATATCTAAAACATTGAGGTTAAGGAGTGGCGGAATCCTAATTTCATTATGATTTTCAGTTTGCGTTGGAAATTATTGAATAATAACAATAATAACAGGTATAATTGCTTCAAATTCTAAAAGTAGTGAGGAATCGTGAGTTCTCAGTCTATTGTTCAAAAAATTTGATATACTACCTTTGCAAGGAAACCTACAGATTCTGATGGAGAATTAGTATCAGCATCTTACCAGGCGCTATAACGTAGAATAAAATTCTTTTGACTGGGATATAGAAGTTGTGGAACTATGAGGTAATATACAGGATGTGTCCATTGATAACAATAGTAGATTGTTTCTTGGGTTATTTTGGGTATAACAATTTTATAAACCAAGAGTCTAAAACCTATGGTTTTCTAGATTAGAACATCGATGATGTTTTTAATGAATTTGGATTAACAACTTATTAATTAATTAAAGGTAAAATAAAATTTACTGAATTGGTATAAATATTTGTTAACCACATGGACACCGAGAGATTTTCACTGAGACTTTTCCACTTACTGAATGTTTTAGAAATTAGATAAATGCATATAATTTCTAATGGTTAGGAAAAAAATTCGTTCACACAACTTCTAAAAATTCTAAGATTTCCACATCATTGATTATTTCGAATTTTATGATTGAATGATTATGTAGTATATTTTAAAATTGTATTTCGAACAAAAAGTTTTTGTTCGCGTTTTTGCGGAACAAATAGCTTTATAGCTATTTTAAATTTATTCATATTCATACTGGCTAATGCATATAAAATGCTGGGATTTATAATGCGAAATAGTCGTGAATTTGCCAATGAAAACAGTGTAAAATTGTAGTACATTGCGTTTGTTCGTTCCAAGTTGGAGTATGCGTGCCTTATTTGGAATCCACATTACAATGTACATATTAACAATATAGAACATGTACAACGCAAATTCTTAAAATTTTTGTCATTTAAATTGGATAATGTTTATCCATGTGTTGGTTTTCCTCATGATGATCTCCTTAAAAGATTTTCTCTAACATCATTGAAGGATCGAAGAGACAAATTCTCACTTTCTTTTCTTCATAAGCTATGTCAGGGTGTTATAGACAGCTGTGATTTGATTAGTTATTTATACTTTCATGTTCCTCTTGCAACATCCAGGCATGATCAGTGTTTTTATTTATCAACTCCTCGTACGAATATTCTCAAATACTCTCCTATATACCAAATGTGCAGTTACTATAATAACCATCAAGAGTGTTTGGACCTATTTGCAAACGTGTCGACTAACAATAATCATTGAGTGAACATGCATTATATTCATGGTGTTTCACATAGGTTAAGTATGTTAGTATACATCTTTTTTTTTTGTATTATGTTGTTTAGTTATTAAATGTATTATATTTTTCTGTTTTTACCCATCCTGTAAATGCAATTTTCTGTTGGGTGGTGTATAAAATAAAATAAAATAAAAATAAAATAAAAATAAAATAAAAAAATATATGTAAATTTATGTATTTATTTAATTAAATCATTATTTCAAGTTTCATCATTATCAGTCAAACATCTTCAGATACAGGGTATCCCAACGAAAATTTGACCCCCCCTATAATTGGAAAACCGAATAATATTTCAAAATTCGCCGAGACCCGTCGATTTTTGTTCTTGGGGGGAGCTTTTTTGACAGTCAAGCCAACTCGATATGTTCATCCCCCTAATGCCTAGCAACCCCAACTTAAAAATTTCAAATGCAACTACCCCACTTGTGGCACATCATTTTAAAGCCCTTTTCATTGCGAATACAGTGACGTACCGTTTTTAGAAATCGGTTGAGATTTGACAGAATTATTGGTTACAAACGAAAAGATGACAAACCAACTTACGCGTAGTAATTTCTACACAAATGCCCACCACTAATAAGTTTTTCATCTACTACACATGACCGCATTACCTAATTGTTATTGATGTGTCTATCAGTTTACAAAAAAGTCAGAAATGAAATAAAAAAGCTGAAGCAAATAATAAATCAGATTTATTTGATGAATTGCTCAAAATGACCCCCGTTAACTTCCAAACAATAATACAGTCTGTTTTCAAATTCTGTTCGAACATTATTAAAGACATCCGCAGTTATTAATCGGCATTCTTCTACAATTCTCTGACGTAGCACTTGCAATGTTTCCGGCTGAGTGGCGTACACTCGTGATTTTAAATGACCCCACAGAAAAAAGTCCAAAGGGGACAGATCCGGAGATCTTGGTGGCCATTCGACGGGACCTCTTCTGCCAATCCAATGCCCCGGGAAATGGTCATCCAAAAATTGTCGCACAGCAGCAGCATAGTGCGGGGGCGCACCATCTTGTTGGAAGGTTATTTCATTTTCTAGTAAATTGTCGTCACTTTCTAAAATCTCTGTTATCC
>NW_019419470.1:5981-8647 GCF_000390285.2 Anoplophora glabripennis
ATCGTGGTCACAAGTCTGTCGAATACATTAATCCTTCTGGTGTCCCTCAGGGGTCCATATTGGGTCCTCTCTTCTTTAATATTTTTGTCAATGACATTATGGATGACTTGGATGTCCCCTGTCTGATGTATGCGGATGACTTGAAGATCTTTTCAAGTATTGCGTGTACTGAAGACTGCCTAAAATTACAGTCAAATTTATCGAAAATATATGAGTGGTCCACTAATAACAATTTAAACTTGAATATACAGAAATGTTGTGTCATGACATTCACCACAAAAACCGCAAAAACATTATATAGTTATAATATAAATGAGCAAATTTTAAACAGGGAAACAACATTTCGAGACTTGGGTGTAACCTTCGATTCCAATCTAACGTTTACCGATCATATACAGTCCGTACTGGCTAATGCATATAAAATGCTGGGATTTATAATGCGAAATAGTCGTGAATTCGCCAATGAAAACAGTGTAAAATTGTTGTACATTGCGTTTGTTCGTTCCAAGTTGGAGTATGCGTGCCTTATTTGGAATCCACATTACAATGTACATATTAACAATATAGAACATGTACAACGCAAATTCTTAAAATTTTTGTCATTTAAATTGGATAATGTTTATCCATGTGTTGGTTTTCCTCATGATGATCTCCTTAAAAGATTTTCTCTAACATCATTGAAGGATCGAAGAGACAAATTCTCACTTTCTTTTCTTCATAAGCTATGTCAGGGTGTTATAGACAGCTGTGATTTGATTAGTTATTTATATTTTCATATTCCTCTTGCAACATCCAGGCATGATCAGTGTTTTTATTTATCAACTCCTCGTACGAATATTCTCAAATACTCTCCTATATACCAAATGTCCAGTTACTATAAAACCATCAAGAGTCTTTGGACCTATTTGCAAACGTGTCAACTAACAATAATCATTGAGTGAACATGCATTATATTCATGGTGTTTCACATAGGTTAAGTATGTTAGTAGTATACATCTTTTTTTTGTATTATGTTATTTAGTTATTAAATGTATTATATTTTTCTGTTTTTACCCATCCTGTAAATGGAATTTTCTGTTGGGTGGTGTATAAAATAAAATAAAATAAAAAAAAAAANATTTTTAAATTTCTGCATTCTGTATCTAAAAAACCAGTGGTTTGAGGTATTTTTCAACGAGGTCCTTTGATCTAAAATGGGCCAAATAATAATGTCTTGTAATTATGGGCTTTGAAAATACTATGTATATTCTGAACCTTACCTGCATTACAGTAACAGTAAATTAATGTGTTCCATGAAGACTAGACATCCTTGTGAAAGTCTAGTCTTCATTTTACGTTGGTAAATTTTACACCTATTGTTGTCTGGTGTTTTTAATTTACAATTTAATGGTAAAGTTTTAACTTGCTCTGAAGATGTACCTAAATAAATTTTATTAAATGTCGCCTGGTTGAAAATAAAATTGGTTTTGTATAATTCTACTTACCTGCCATAACTAATTTGCATAGTATGATCACAAAATATTCCTTTACAATTTATTTAAAATCCAAGTTTAAATTTGCTTTTTTATTATTCCTATTTTCTTGGGGGAAAATTTTTTTTTAATTATTGAAGTTTGTAATAACCAAGTGAAAGTTTTCGTACATTTTCACTAAACAATATTTCTTTCTTTTTAATTTTGTTTCAAAATATGCGCAATTTACAACAATGTTCAAATTGTAATTCATTTATTTTATTACGCACTACACATTTCAACGTTATTATCGTCCGACACTAACGAGACATACTTAATAAGTTTAAGAATGCATTGACCTGAATCCTCTTTATCATCGATTCATTAAAGGCTGGTGCTTTATCGTAGTCAGCCATGCATAGGTGACTTTTCGTCCCTTGTATCGAGAGGGCATCAAGAAATAAATCAGAATTTATGTACTTTTGTAGAGTTTAAATGTTTAGGAAGGTATATACTTTAACAATTAATAATATTAAGTGTAGAGCACAGGCAGTATTTTGTTAAACAAGTAGATTTCGTAATATGTTGTATCAAAATAGAATATGAAAGAGATAAAGTTTAAACACTTACTTAGCTCCAACATTAATTTCAAAATTAAGATTGTGTTCGTTATTAATTATTGTATCTTTACCATTTGATATTTGTTTAATATTTCCTAATATCTAACGTATATTTTACTCAATAATATGACAGTGACAAAAAGTAGTCTCTGATGCTGTTGCCTTGTATAACTAATATCATTAAATTCAGTATTATTAATACATTTAAAAACATGAATTTTAATTTACGAAAATATTTACAAGTAAACATTAATTTTCTTGATGCAAGCCAAGACTGTATATCTATCATGTTAAAATTTGTTCGGCATTGATCTCACCAAGATAAGAAAGTAAATGAGATGAGTGTGTCAGTTTTTTTATACAAAAGTCTGTGTTTTTGTTGTTGTGACGCACAACTTTCTATATACGTAAATAAACTATGTATTTTTATTGCAGATTCCTGTTGAAATATGTGAATATGACTTTAACGTTTTCTTAATTGAAGTGAAAATGGAACATTGCTGCATATACAGAATGTTCAAATATTACCTCTATGGCAAGTTGCTCTGCTTGGTTGTTAGATGACATTTACGTTGAACAATAGAATATAGTTTTG
>NW_019419471.1:0-8489 GCF_000390285.2 Anoplophora glabripennis
CGAAAAAAAGTACTTTACTGTTTTCTCGTGGAAATGAACGGAAAAAAATTATAAGCGAAAAACGTGAATTTACGTAAAAATTATACAATTAACCAGCCCATTTTTATGACTGTGGAAACTAATATGTTATTGTACTTAATATTTATCATCTATAATGATAAATTCAGCTTGCCAAAACAAAAAGTCGCGAAATGGTAATTTCCCAGCTCTTTCTCCTGGCCTAACTTGAAAGACCAAGGACCATATAAACAGGAAACCATAGTAATAAGAGCACCAAAAAAACGCAGTAATACATTTGATTCACATTTTAATAAACAAACTACAGTTTAAAATTTTTCTTGTAATCAGTAAATACTTTAATGCAACTTTTTTATTGGTATTCTATTTTTAATGGCGCCAGATATTAAAATACATATATTCTGATGTTTATTCGCCGCAAAATATCACCAGTTTTCTTCCAAATAAATTCCAAAAGGAAAATCTTCAAGTTTCGAATTACTATTTAGTTTTTCTTTTCTTTGTTTCTCTTGCTGTTTCTTCTTCACTAAGAGACACTGGAGTAATTGTACCTTTCCTTCTATTTTCTGGCAATGAATTAGCAATAGGAAATGTGATTAATTTTACAAGACTTGTAAGGACACTACTCACTTCAAAAATTGGGCGTATTAGCACATATTATTAACAGCCGTTTACACAGCTAACGACAGCGTAAATATGTTTATCAGCTAACGAAGGTAACGCTTGTAGTCCCACTAATTAATTTAACCGTACATCAACATTTTATTCAATTAGATCTTAATCTCGATTATTAATTTCGCCTTTTAGGCGGACGGTTAATTAATTAACTCATATTGGCGCTGCAAAAAACGCCAGAGAGTGATTATTCAGAAACACGGTTTTAACATCTTAACATTTATTTAACATTTCTAATGGGCCCCTTATCTGATCTAACATGGGCGAGAGATAACGATCTATGGGGAAAAAAAGGAGAACAGAAATTGTTGCTAGGCGAAGCGGACGGGGAATATTAATGGTCGTGAGAGAAACGACTGACGTTTGGAGGTTTTAGTGTCAAATTAAAAGGATAAAGACACAATAAAAATTAATTTGGGGTACGGACAATTAAGAGCATGTATCACATACAGTGCTGAATTGTAGAGCATTTTGGAGAGAGATCGCTATCCTTATTCGTTTTAAATTGGGAGAAAGTTAAAGTTTACATATTTTTTTGTACGTAATAATTGTAATTAGTTTTGGTGCAATCTAGATTTGTTTCTATTAATTAACAATTTTGCTGTATACTCGTGTGTATAAATGCAATTAGATACTTATTAATTTTGTTCAAATTTCTAGTGAAACATTTTTGAACAAGAAACTAAATCTGGATAATAGTAGGAAACTTTAGTTTTTGGAATATATGAAATATTTATTTTTATATATCACTTTTAATATACAGGATGGTCCAAAAATACCGGAATGGCAGGATATCTGGCAATATTTCAGGAGTAGGGTAAAAGTAAAGTATTAGGGGTTTAGGATTTTTCCTTGGCTATCCGATGGTGACCTTGAATCTAACCTGGACTATGACCTTCAAGGTCATATCAAGGTCACGAGAATTTTTTTATACGGGACCCCATAATTTTGACCCCGAAAATGGAGAGAGCAGAATTTTACATTCGGATATGACCTTGAAATGACCATGAAGGTCAAGTTCAAGGTCAAATATTAAAAAGTCCCAAAGTGGCCCAACAGTACATGAAAAATGTTCTCCACAATAGTTCTACGATTCTCGATGAGCACTAAACCGGTGACCTTGGATTTGACACCGCCTTGACCTCAAATTCCTTATCCTCCGGTCAATTCAAGGTCAAGTTGGTTAATTCATTACCATTGAGGACTACTATTGACCATATAAGACCGTCTATTACCCTTGGTGACCACTGTTGATCTTCAATCACCGCCTTTTACCTTTGGTGACCACTAATAAGCAACACCTCTCTCACTCTTCATCAACAATGACCTTCCAGTATCTTTTATATTTGACCTTCATGGTAATTTCAAGGTCATATCCGCTCTTTCCATTTGCGAGATCAAAATTATGAGGTACTATTTAAAAAAAATCGTGACCTTGGTGATATGACTTTGAAGGTCATTATCCAGGTCAAATTCAAGGTCACAATCGGATAACCAGGGAAAAATCCTACACCCTAGTGCTTTATTTTTACCCTACCCAGTGAATAGATATCCTGCCATTCCGGTACTTTTAGACCAACCTGTATATTATTCATTATTTTCCAAAAATTAGTGACAATGAGAATGAGTTAGGTATTATAATAATATAATACAACAAATAATTGTGAAAATTAAATTTATTTTCATTTTCAAAATTCCAGAATTAAATAACTATTTACAAATATACCAAAAATTTCTCGGATAACATTATTTTAGTATCTATCCGAGAATTGTACAAATAGATTTACTGGAAAAAATATTTTATATTAAATATGTAACATTAATGATTGAAAAACATCATGTAATTCCAAACACAAATACTTACTTCTAGTAATTAAATCTATGTGTAGAAAGGAACAGTATCAGCCATTACTGTGCATGTATAGTCTGAATATGCATTATTACATATTAAACGTACAGTTTGTTATGGAGATTTGGGAAATCTCTCTGAAATTATTCTTGTAATTTATGTGTCCAATTAGCAAATCAAATCCTAATCAGAATTAAAAGTTTCGGCGTTAGATAATACAATTTTTTTATGTCGTAGATTCTATTTAATTCAAAATTGTTATATCGACTTGCAGCCCTATACTATGATTTATATTAATTATTTTGCAACTCTTTCTTGAACTTATCCTAAAGAAATGAATACTTTAAATTCACTGTGTTCCAAAATGATGGAACAAAATTCAAATTTTTTTTTCCAGTTGCTTTAATTTTTTGACAACTATGACAAAAAGTAGGTATACTTAACCTAATATCGCTGAATTCGTCTTTAGAAGGGTTATCTATACTATAAAATATAAAGGCTTCTATTCAAAAAATGTCGGTAATGTTATGGGTCTGTCAAACATGGCTTAAAAAAATAGAAAATATCGCAGAAAAGTAACAATTTCTATTTACTAATTGACCTGTTTCAGCGATTTTTTAAAATCTGAACTGGAAAAAAACATGATTTTTGTTCTGTCATATTGGGACACAGTGTATATTATGTATAATTTCCCAACTTGCACTTTACGATTCACAAGTGATTTAAAATCCATAGTTTAAACAACTTTTTCACCGTTCGACATTCTTAATAATGTTTGAACATACATTTTATGTTATATTTTGGACCATTATTATTTACTAGCTATTTAGACGCTATTTACTAGCTATTTACTGGTGTATATCCTTGCCAGTTGGAGTATACAGCCTATATAGTACTGAAAGACATAAATAAGCTTGCGTCTGAGACAGCTCCGCCCCAAACCGCCGCTTCTACACATTATTCCTTCTAGCCGAATGCGTTCTTTCTCAATCCAGCGCAGCTCTCCATGATTCAGCTGTCTGCAGCAATATGAAAAGTTAGATTTTGTTTGTGAGATTACACATTTTATTACATATTAGATTTTTGGTATCGAACAACATTGCCTGACTTTGTTTGATAGAATTTTTTTAGGAAAGAGTTGAATTTATTTGAACTAACTTCACACCTTTATTATAAAATAAAATAAAAACTTTTCCATTACCCGCAGCTTGTTATCCATTCGCAAAATAGGTGGTGCCAACTTGTCACGGCTGAAAACGGCCCCGATTATTACTCACGTCAAGATCGCAATTTGTGCGGAGGCCCGCCGTAAAAAATATTTGTTTCTCAATAATTTACGGCATCACCCCTCCGTGGCGATACCTCATATAACCGAAACCAGTTACGGGCCGAAAATATTTACGACGCCAATAAGTAACTAGGGCCCGATCAGTGGGCAGAGCGCGGAGATGGCTTATATAAATATTGTGGTAATAGTGGTTGGAACCAGACAGGCCGGCCATCGGAATTGAAATAAGTCATGAAAAATGAAGAAGGGGGCAAACAAGAACGGACATATTTTACAATCCCTGCGCCACTTCTGTTCGATGCGTCTGACTTACTGCCCCGCCGGATTCGAAATAAACACTGCTCCAACGTTATAAAATAATATCCGTCCGATGCAGCGCCAGCGGCGCGCCCAGAGAAAAAGTTTGGGGTCCGAATTCAGATATTAGGATTAAAATTGTTACTTTTGTGGCGCGCAAAGTTTGTATTTGCGAGGCGAAGCGTAGCGTAGCCGAGCGGAAGCTAAATTGCGAGACAAAAAAGTCCCTTTAATCCGAATAAAACGTGCTTTTTTTTCTCCAACCGAAATCCCCCCCCATTTAATTATTAATTTGTGCTTTGAAATTATTCAAACCAAATTTGGAAAATAAAGTAAAGTAGATAAGTAGGATATATCCATGTTGTCATGGATACTTTGTCAAACTGTAACATTCAGTATCTGTATAGTGTGAATCTTGATATCAAATTCAACTTTGTTATCACTACTAGTTAGTTTTGTTTCCACCTGTATACTGCTGTATTGTTGTTACATCATGTAAATCTTTGTCATACCCTGCAATTAGTTATAGAACACCAAAGTAATAAACTATGTGCAATAAATGTTTACTATTTACCTGTTAAGAACATGGAGAATCTGTTGTATGAATTGTAATAGTTTTGTAATTGTATAATTTTAACTGTACTACCTTTTATTTGTATTAAGTATTTCCTTTTAGTATCGTTATTTGTAAATCGAACCTGGTCCTGGAGCCACAACAATTAGGTTACTTGGTTGTCATACATTGAAGGTTATTGTATTTAGTTCTATTACCATCGACCCAAAGACACACAGAGTGGACTGGATAGTTTGTGGTTGGACATAGGCTATGGTGAGTTGTAGAACCCGTTCAATGGTGATTAAATAGTGGTTGCCCAGTCTGAAAGGCAACGATTACGTTTAAATTCAGGTTGTGTACTCACACTGGTCAAAGAATTCCTCTGGCTACAGGACTCTGAGATACCAAATTCGACGTTTGATCACACATGATAGTGTCTCTGCGAATTCTCGAGGATTGCTCTTCGATTTGGATCTTTAGCTTCTCCGTCATGGAAGATTTATTTGCGGANATTGAAGGTTAGTTATTTATTTCTGTTACCATCGACCCAAAGACACACAGAGTGGACTGGATAGTTTGTGGTAGGACATAGGCTATGCTCAGTGGTAGAATACGTTCAACGTGGTTAAATAGCAGTTGCCCAGTCTGAAATGTGTTTCGATCAACCGGCCAATCGCATCGATGAGTAGTTTTTTTAGAATTGAATGAATAAAACGGCTGCCGGAAAGAATTAAAGCCTATTTCATTTTTACTACTGGTACAAGTGATTTACAATAAAACTGATTATTTTAACTTAGATTAATCACCAGTGAACCACAAACTACACCAAAGGTAATTAATTAAATATTGAATTTCTAGTTTTCTCTTAAATTCGATCCAGTAAATTCCAGTCTAGTTAACCATTAGAATTTTGCTTGTGTTTTTTTTTATAAAACCTTCAATACTGTGCAACCACGTGCTAATTGAATTTTGTTTCTTCCTCTTTCTCTCACCGGAGCTTACCAGAAAAGTTTTAGAAAAGTTGAATAGTAGAAAAGTTTTTTCAAAAAGTTTATAGAAAAGTTTTAAGAACAGTTGTTCTTATTAAAGTTTTGAAAGGCCTATAAGGTTCTTTATTTTGAGAAAAGTCTCAAATTATTTATTACGTTAAAGTTTGGCGAATATCGTTAAAATTCGTTGTAACTAGTCTCTTAGATCGATGTAGCGATCATTTAGCGAAAATTCAGTAGCTAAAAATTCAACTAATTTTTTTGGTAAACCTGGAAAGGATTAGGTCACCCTTGAGCTCCAGATTCGAGTCTTCGGTCCAGGACACCAGGACATCTGAGACCCCATATTCCGCCGAACATCCGGTAAAAGGGAGAAATATAACAGAGAAATTTTATTTGTGCTATTTTATTTTCTTTTCTCCAATTCCGACCTACAGGGAGAGGAAACGTTAGGGTGTTATTTTGCTAGTTTTTTGTGGGTTGGCGCCCTTTAGATATCTTTTATCTCCCCCATAACGTTTTCCTCGAACTGGTAAATCTATATGCTGCGAATTAACATTAGAACCGACCCACTGCCCATTGTCTCCGCTATAAGAACTGCCGTTCGCAATTTGTAGTATGAACCTTTAAATAAACGCTATAAAACATTAGTCATCATATTGCTAACTGAGTTTATTTGTGATTGTTTGTAGTTCAATTTGCTGAAAACTCTGTAAAAGTTGAATCTAATGAAGATTTAGGTGTAGCTGAGGAGATACTGAAGTGTGCGAAAGAGGTTTCTTTGAATCTTCTCCCAAAGAAATCTTGAGAAATTTATGATTGTGTCTACCAACGTTTTATGGATTGGTGCAAAGAAAAAAACATTAAGTTGTATTCGGAAGAGGTATTGATGGTGTATTTCTCAAACTTAGCAAATAAAATGAAGCCGTCAATGCTTTGGTCACAATATTCAATGTTGTGGTCAACGTTTGGATATAAAGAAGGGGATTGATATAAGCAAATATTCAGAGTTACTCTGCTTGCCTCAAGAGACAAAATGAGGGATATGTTCCGAAAAAATCACTAGTATTTACAAAGGAGCAAGTTGATTGCTTTTTAAATAGTGCACCTGATAATTTATATTTGATGATGAAGGTAAACGCTTTAAAAATAAAAGAACATTTTTAAAAAGCTTCTTTATATGTCGTCCTAATATTGGGGGTTGCAGGCGCATGCCGTTCTGATGAAATAGACCATTTAACAATTGATAATGTTGAAGATTTGAAATCCGCCTTAATTATAAAAATTTCCAGTACCAAAACCAAGAGACCACGTTCTTTTACTGTGCTGGGAGACAATTATTTAAGTTTTTATAGAAAATGTGTTGCTATTCGTCCACCCAGATTGGTAGAACGTCGATTATTTTTCAGAAAAGTTAGTGGAAAGTGTCATCAACTGGTGGTCGGTATTCATAAAATCAGTGCCGTCTCGCAAGAAGTGGCAAATTTTTTGAAACTGGACAACTGGAAAGAGTACAGTAGACACGCATTACGACGAATGTCAGCTACCCTTTTATTTGATGGCGGTGGCGACTTCAATTGTCTTAAAAGACATGGAGGATGGAGATCGAGCACTGTGGCAGAAGGCTACATTGAAGACTCACTTTTGAATAAAGAAAATATTGCTAAAAGAATACTGAATAGTTGATAGTGGTAATGATAAACCAAGCACCGTTGTCATTTCTGATTTCACAACATCGGAAAATAATATAACTATTAATGAAAACGTGTTGGACTGCTTTGAGAATTGCTCCAAGAATGAGGGTAGTGGCAGTTTTAGTTTGATTTTAATACTTGTTTAAACTGTGTAGTGTGTATTTAATATCAATGTGGATAAACAAAAATTATTGCAAATTATTGTTGCTTAAATTTTTGTAAATTATTAAATTTAAGATTTAAGACAGGCACATCACGAAAATAGTGTTCTGATTAAATATGTAACCTGCCATTATTAGGTAATAATAACACAGCAATAATATTTATTTAATAGGTCGAGTTACAAATAAAAATAGTGTTACAGTTTTACTGTTATATGAATAAGCATAAATTCATAAGTACACACAGAAAAGAGAGAATACACTTTATTTAACAGTAATGTAGATCAATAAATAAAATAATTAATTTTTTAATGGAAGAATATAATATAAGAACACAGATATGTCAAATAAGTACTAGAAAATTAACTACTTTTAGTTTTGCTGTAACATCCCCTGGAACAGTCAAAAACTGAAAAGTGGGTAAGAAAGAAACATCAAGATAATTAGGTAAAATTCGTCATTTATCATAATTTAATGTAAGATTGAGTTGAATCATTTAAATACCGGGTGTCCCGAAATTAATGCAACAAAATTTGGTCAGAGATTTAAGTCAAATTTAGGGGACCCGTATTATTTATTTTTAACAAGTAGCCTAAGAGCCAAAAAAATTTGAACGCATATTTGAATTACTTAAAAATTATTAGTCCGCTAGAAAGTCATTGAATTTAGAAACGTTTTGTCTCTTGATATTTCTTTTCGTAAAACGCACTATTTTCGAGAAAAATTTCGAATCACTATATGCATTCGATCACATTTTGCCATTTTTCTCGAAAACATTGAATTTTACGAAAAAAGTATCAAGAGATAAAACATTTTTTAAATTCAATGACTTTCTAATGGACTAATAATTTTTAAGAAATTCAAATATGCGAACAAAATTTTCTTGGCTCCAAAGACAAGGGAGCCCACGAAAAAGTGTCTTATGGGGACTCCCCACTCGTACAACAGGGTTCAGAGATATA
>NW_019419472.1:0-8491 GCF_000390285.2 Anoplophora glabripennis
TTAAGTGAAACGGAAAGAATACAGGTTTTAATAGTGGTGGGATATGGTGACAGGAAAAGGACACAGCGGGAAGTATGCGAGTTGTTTAACGAACTTCATCCAAACAGACCTCAAATAACCACAATCTTGTGTTTCTAAATTGTTAAAAAAATTTAACGAGACGAGAAGCATTAAAGACAAATTACATACAGGGCGGCCAAAAACAGCTACTGATAACGATACTACTTTAAATGTGCTTCTATCAATACAAGAGAACCCACATTTGTCTAGTCGGAAAGTTGGTAAGGTGCAAGCCATTTCACACCGTTCTGTGTTGAAACAGCTCCACAAGGAAAAGTTTCATCCATACAAGATGCAGCTCGTTCAAGAACTTGTGCAAAATGATTTTGCAAAACTTCTTGAATTTTGTAACACTATGTTAGATAAATTTAACATGGATTTGGAATTTGGCAAGAAGATTATGTTCACCACTTTTATGCTTCATGGATTTTAAAATAAATAAAATTATCGATATTGGTGTCAAGAAAATCCTCACTGGATACAAGAAACTCGAACCCAGCGACCAGAAAAAATTACTAGGAAATAATATTATTGAACCATTTTTTATTGATGGGAACCTAACTGCCGACAAATATCCGACAAGTTGAGAGAACAAATTGTACCTGCTTTGGAGGCCCTAGGTCCAATTCATCAAATGTGGTTTCAGCAAGATGGAGCTCCTCCACATTATGGAAGGGTCATAAGAGATATCTAAATGAAATGTTTCCTACAAGGTGGATAGGTCGCGGAGGTGCCATTAAATGGCCAGCAAGGTCACCCGATTTCAATCCGTGTGATTATTTTTTGTGGGGTTACTTAAAAAGTATAGTCTACAAAGAAAGACCAGTAGATCTGGAAGATCTTAAAGCGAGGATCAGAATCGAGCTACGGTAAATTCGACACCACACGTTGGCAAACTTGAGTGATTCGTTTTTAAAGAGACTAAGAATGTGCCTGAACAATAATGGCCGTCATTTTGAACATTTGATGAATTAATTCACATCCGTTCCCTTTTTTCATTTATCCTATTAAAATTAGCTTAAAACGTTGATATTTTGATTTTTTAACTCCTTGCCTACTTTAGGACATAAAATAAAATTATAAAAATTGAATTTAGTGTATTTTTTTCTTATGTGACCCCATTAAAATTGTATTGTATCGTATTTAGGAAGGTCCAATGTATTAATTTTCACCAAAAAAAGTATATGGTACCGTATAAAAAAATTAAGTCGGTTACCTTGGCAACCACATTTTTTGTGATACGAAATATTGCTTGATGTCACTAAACGGGAAATAATTTCCCCTAACATTTTTATTAAAACATGTTTTTGATATGACGAATATTTTAAGAAATATAAGCAATATTCCACAATTTGTATCCACACTGTGTATATTTTCGTTTTCGTTCTCATTTGCTTTAGTTAATAACTTGATTAGAAGCAATTTCTTAATGCTATTAGTACTTAATTGTTGTATAAGGAAATAAGCCAAGCGTGTTATTATACAGCGACTAATATTCACCACTAACACGATTATTTTTATTTACAAATCTTTCAGCAANGGGGTACTTCCTGTATATTTTTTTGATTTGAGCCCCCCCCTGAGAAAATATTCAAATCTCAAAATGGCCGAAAAAATTAGATTTTATTTTTTTTCACGAAAACGGTTAAACTTAGTCATTTGAATTTTGGTACACGTTAACAACTAGTTAAATGGTGTTTTTTGTTAGTCTTTTTTTTCTGGTTTATGTCTTTGAGTGATAGAAATTAGCACCCATTTATATTATTTCACTCACAACTTTTTTCTACGTTAGCCAATTCCAACAATAAAAATATCTTCTAATACTACATTTCATTTAGAAACTTTTTTTACTCCTCCCATTTTTTCGTATACTTAATGGTTCACGAGCAAAAAAATAAATTATTTTTCCTTGCCGATTAGGTACACATAATTATTAGTATAGCAATTACCAAAAACGATCGTCATTTTTTGCACATCAGTATTAAACACCCTGTCTGTATAACTAGAAAATTTTTTCAATACTGTTAAAATTTATTGAGAACCTCTGGCATCGTTCCTTCCATAAAACCAGATGAATAGTTGACCGGCTTTTTTTGTAGTAAACAAAAACAGTTCTAGTTCAATTTTCCGTTATCATTAGATCTCGTACGGAAATATATGAATTTAATGTTTTTGTTTCTCAAACAAAGTGATTAGGGAAAAATGTTTTACCGAATTTTACTAGATTCCTACTGTGTGCTCTGTTTGCAAAAGACAGTTTGTATGGAGGGTGTATGTATGTAAAGGTGTATGTGTATGTGTATCAATACAATAATAATGAATTTATGGACATGGTGGTAACACAATCAGCCGTGAGTTAACTATCCCTCTTTATGAACAGAGATTTGTAAACAGTACCAGTCAAGCTAACAGTGGTTCCAAAAATGTTTCTTTATATTATTTTGGTAAGTCAGTAAGTAGATATTAAATATGTATTATTATATTTGCAAAAAAACTTTCGCCCATCGATAGTACATATAATAAACTTTAGCTGCTTATAATATTCGTCAAAATAAAAATGACAGTTTCCATTAACATACCATACGTTGTAAGAAAACTGCATCCCTTTAAAGCATAAATCAAGGTGTCTTTTTTGTTTTACCACAAGTATTAATAAAATACAGTTCTGATAAAACATTACCCTATATTTTGCTATGTTACTTTAGTAATGAGCTAATTCAAATTAATGAATTCAATCAAAAATCAGACTTATCCTTATATTCCTTATTACCGGTTCTTTAAATTTGTAAATTGTTCAGGAAATTAGGAACAGAAGAAGTACATATAGAATGTTGTCTCTTTTTTTTTATTCCAATATAATACAAATTAATTAAGAAATTATGTACATCCTTTCATACCAAATATCTAGGTATGCTAAACAACTAACTCCATAGGGAAGCTAGTAATTAATAATTATCTCCCATTGTAATATAAAAAATTACGGAAAGACCAACTGGAAATTCAACCACGATGATTATTTATGTATTTGTTCAAAGGTGACTTTAATAAATAAAGTAAGAAATCAAAACAAAACAAATGCATAGTTATTGTAATATAAAGTGAACAGCTGTAATTAACAGAAATGTAACCAAGCTATTAGTCTATGGGAAAAAATTTCATACAATCTTTAATTTGTTTTTGTCACAGTATCGGTGATTTTATCTGGTTTATAATTCTATTAAAACAATTTATGTTTAAACGGTTTATGTTTAAATGACCTACTTACTACTACTTTGTAGAAAAAATGTAGTACTAAGTATACAATTATCTGAAATACATTAATACACTCAGATTCTTTCAGCCGATGTTTACTAATATCTCACTAAAAAAAAAGAATAAATCATAATCTATTGACGTTTGTGAGCATTATTTGCATAGCACGCTAAAATTTTTAACCTCATGAGAATTTTTCGATTTTCTATTTCATTTTTTTCCTCGCATTATACATAGACGTACGTGTCGGTTTTTTTTTTGGAAACTATTATAAATAATTAATGTTTGGTAGAATATATGGCTGAATATTTTTATAGAATGTATATAAACAGTTTTAAATTTTTTTCATTAAATAGGCATAGAAAAAATATTTTATGTTTTGTTGTTCAAAAAATGGAAATAATACATACACGTTTCTGTTTTCAGAAAACTTTGCTATTACAATCAAATTTCCTCACCGCTCAAAAGGTGTTGATTTTTTAATAATAATAACAAAAATAAATGTTTCCAAATGCAACAGATAATGAAACAATTCAAAAAAAAAAAACAAAAAATACAACAAATATCTTATGCCATACCTTCGTTAACACTGCCACAATCCAGTCACTACTACCGTCACTATTTAATGTTAATGTTGATTATAATTTGGTCGGCTTGAATATCCAGGTTTCTTCTTCCTATACACATAATCGCTACATTGTAACTTCGCCAATTCACATTTAACAATCACAAAAACACTTAGTTATTTCATATAAATGACTACACGAATTATAAAATCGAATTTATACCATTAGAACGCGCGCGAATAACCTATTTATATGGAATATTAGGTACACGAAGCATAAAATAATTTTCAGGAAAAATGCACACCTAACCTAATATTTGGTGTATATACAGGGTGTCCGAGGAAGGTTGGTACACCGCCCGACCACGATTTCCTTACTTACATACAAAAGACAATGCATTCTGGACAGAACCCACTGAATACAATAAATGATATGTGAATACTTACGTGATATTACAATACCATGAAAGAACATTATTTTTAATATCACTTGGCGCACGTGCCTGTTAAGACGATTTAGAGGTACAAAATATTATAAAGGATTGTTTATTTATATGTTTCTGAACTGGCATATTATATTAATGATTATTATTAAGAATAAAATCAACTACTTAGGTACTATATTTCCATTTTATGTAGAAGTCACCCTGTTGATAAACAGGGTGTTTTTAAATGAAGTAGCAAAAATAATACCAGTGAATGTAGAGCCAAAAATAAGAGGATTGAAGTAAAAATAGCTTACATGAAAGTTGCACCCCTGAGGCGATATACCCTCTTAAAGGAGGGGATTGAAATTCACATTTTAATTTTTTTCTTTAACATGAGGAATGCTAGAGACACGAAACTTGGTCTGAGCATCCTACTAATAAAGAGACAACTTTTCAATATTTGTTCGATCATTGGCGTATTTTGTAAAGGAGTGAAACAGTCAACCCCATTGCAATATTTTATTAGAAATTTTTTATATGAAGCAAATTAGTTATTTAAAAATATTTGTTGGGAAGACTGATTTATTGCGCAACTTTTTTACCTCTTGTAATTTTTCGATAAAACCGATAGTTTTATAGTAAAAACATTAGATGCGTCATCTTTCACTAAAGGGGTAATTGCGAAAATTTGTAAAAATAAAGTAGGCGGATGTCATAACAAATAAATTGTTATTTATCATATTAATAAATTGACACTTTCTCAGAATAATTATGGCAAATAATATTTATACCAGTGACGAATATGTCGATATACTCTAAGTGTTTTTCGAATCCAGAAAAAATAGTAATGCTGCAATAAGATTATACCACCAAAGATATCCAAACTGACCTCACAGACAAACAGTGGCCTCGGTGGAAAGAAGGCTTCGCGAAACTGGTAAAATTCAGCTCAATCGTGAGGGTGCCGGAAGAAGGCGTAATATCCGACTTGTCGAAACTGAGGAAGCTAGATAGATAGATAGATATTTAATCTTTGAGACATAAAAAATGTATAAGAAATGTCATATCAACAAATATTTAAACACACGTCATATATAAAAAAAAAACATAAAATATATATGTTTCGATATGGACTGTATTTTTTTTTATTATTACTGGTTCATTGGCATATGATTCTAATTGTCGGCACAAAAATAGCTGAGAATATGAAACACAAACAACTTGCGATCGATGGTTTTCTTACCTTGAAACTAGGCGTCTTCTTACAGGAATTTTCACACCCTCGCACTTATATCGCAGGCTGAGAGAGCGTATGGGTTCAAAGAGAGTCACCATTCAAGTCCATTATTTTGAGTCGTCGCCAATAGAGGCGTTGAAAACCACCAATTTTACGCGGTAACAACAATGAGCAAAAATATATAAATTAAAGATTCTTAGAATAATAATAGCAGCTAGAAATAGAATATAAGTAATATATATAACAAAAAAACTAAATAAAATAAGCAAAAACGAAACAATATAAAACAATATAAAAAAGAGTAACTGGACTAGTATACTGGAACATCTAGAACAAGACTGTAGTACAAGCACAAGACAGGTGTCCAGGCAACTGTAAGTTTCTCACAGTCTTGTATGGAATGTAGCTCATGAAAATCTTTTATACCCTTTTCACCATCAACTCGTGCAAGGATTGAATGACCCTAATTTACTTAACCCCGTGGATTTTTGTCAATGGTACATTAATATTTCCAGACATGACTTAAATTTCCTAATGAATATACTTTTCAGCGATTAAGCCGGTTTTATCGAAAAATTACAAGAGTTAAAAAAGTTGCGCAATAAATCAGTCTTCCCAATAAATATTTTTGAATAAATAATTTGCTTTCACTCCTTTATAAAATTCGCCAATGATCGAACAAATATTGAAAAGTTGTCTCTTTATTAGTAGGACGCTCATACAAAGTTTCGTGTCTCTAGCGTTCCTCATGTTAAAGAAAAAAATTAAAATGTAAATTTCAATACCCTCCTTTAAGAGGGTATATCGTCTCAAGGGTGCAACTTTCATATAAGGTATTTTTACTTCAATCCTCTTATTTTTGGCTCTACATTCACTGGTACCATTTTTGCTACTTCATTTAAAAACGCCCTGTAGATTTTAGATTAACTTAAACACAAACAGAATCAGTATTTATGACTAATTATTTTAAGCTCAAATTTTAAAATTTCGTACTTTTAATAAAGGAATTTCATTTTTTTTGCAAAGCATACAAAGTACCCAATTAAATACAAAGTATTAAGATACCACCAGGATTATAATTAATTAAATAAAAATATATATGTAGGTATCTTTTCATCAGCCTTAGAAAAATAATGTGAATCATCATTCGTATAGTAATAAAGGTTATACAGTTAACTACTTACTTATAAATTACAGATCACTGCAGAGATAGTAATAAAGAAGTTAATAAATAATAATTTACTAATTATTTGTATTACTATTACTTTTTAAGGCATTTCTAATTAAATCATGTTACACTGCATTATTCATTCATTAAATGCACTTTACAGTAATTTAAATAATTATCTATAAAAAAATCATATTCTAAACTTATTTGTGTTTAAAAATGTAATGTCTTGAATTAAAATTTAGGTTTTTTTTTCGAATTTTTATAGATAAAAGGAGACAAGGTGAGATTTCCTATTGTAGTTACATTTCATGAGCCGAAGAGAACCTTGGCAAACGCGACCATTAAAAAAATTGGTACCTAAGCAGTTACTTTTACTTGAATTAAAGCATTTAGAAGAAATTACCAATAATGTAAAAACATTTTGGTTCAAAATTGCTACTCAATTCACTTCCTTCTTTTTGCAAACACGCTTTCCGCGCACCTCGCATTTCAGTTTTGAACTGAAAATGTTAGATGCATGAAATGCGCTCTCGTATATATACTTAAGTTGTAGTTTACAGCGTTCAGTTCAGTAGATGTGTATTATATGGATAATTGTAAAACAGTGAAGGGGGGTATATAAAGCTCCTAGCTATTTGTAATTGACTATTTCTATGAAGTATTGACAAGTGTGTGTTTAAAGTTATGAAACCGGTATGGCAATATTTTATATTATTAAGTGGTGATGAGCGCTTGTGGATAATCTTGTGTTTGGGTGCTTACCTTAAAGGATATTGTTTTTGGTGTGGCGGTATAAGTATATAATTTAATTACTTTTACTACGATAATCTGACATTTATTCAGTTACTACATTTAAAAGCGTGAGCGTCATAATGTGTTTAGAAAACATTAAAAGTACTTAATTTTGTCAAATTCTACAATTTTAAATATAGACTAATTGCAGATTTGATATTACAGTAATACTTTTTCCAACAACAGTAGGTAATGATTATTTTTTGACAGTTAATTTTGAAATTAACATAACATTATTTTTTATTAATAATGTAGTTTCTGCTTTAGTATTTTTGTTTTAATAGAACTAATTTAATCCTATTCGCACATTTTGCCATGACAAACTTATAATTTTAATAAAATTAATAATAAGCCATTCTTGTATTTTGTGTACATTTCTATGAAACATGATATAATCAGAAATTGCTTAGTGCCTATACTAAAAAGTCAGTAACACCTCTAAAAAATATTTTTTTACGCGACGTTCCGTAAAAAATGTACCATGAAAACGGTTGATTCAACATAGACCTAAACGTCATTTGATAGTAGAATATTATCACATAAATGTACATCGTAATACAAAATTATTCAATTACTTAAAACAGTTGACCGTCGTCAGTCACCAAGGAGACCTGGAAAAATGATGACATTATTGGACAGACAATTTTGTAACAAGTATTTTGAAGCCACAACACCTATTTTTGAATTTTTTTATATCGGAAGAAATGAATTGTAGCTTGCGACGTTTTTCTCTTTTTTATTCTTTTATATTCGTATTAATTAAGTTCTAGTTCATTTGTAGCTAAAAGCAAAATTACGTTCACTATAAAAAAATAGTTGAATATACCTAATAGTACCTACACAGGGTGTCAGCAAATTTCACCGACAACGTTTGACTGCACATTCAGGACGATAAATAAAGACCATCTACGAAAAAAAAGTTAAATAAAAAATTGTTGGTTTTTGAGTTACAAGCCTTCAAAGTTGTCAAAAATAAAAATAATTTA
>NW_019419473.1:0-1147 GCF_000390285.2 Anoplophora glabripennis
TTCCTACAAGGCTATGTAGCGTTCCTGGAAGAAAAAAAATTCTTTCATCCTCGACATTAACTTGAAAAAAAGTGAAAAAAGTGACTTTTTCACTTGTTTTGCTAAGTCGACCGCATCTTTGCTAATATCGATGGAGAGTCTAATGCTTGTCCGAATTTTTACACCTCGCTGTACCCCCGAAAGCTCCGTAAATGGGCAGATCGATCTATCGAACGGTTTTTCCGGACCGCTTATTCAAAATTTCTGAAAAATTTAAAGGAGCAAAATTTACATTTCTGAGCACTCTGTAACGTTCGTAAAAATGAAAAATTTGATTTGTTTATAATTCTTTCACAATTGGGCATTTTTTGCTCATTGAATTTGAAAAAAATTAATTTTTGAAATAAAAACGTTTTTTTTTTAATTTTTGAAAACTTTTTGAAAATTTACTCTTCTTTATTTTTTAACAACTCAAGATAAAAATATTGAGTCATTTTTGAAGCGATGTACTCTTTCCGTACCGTAATTTCCTTTATTTTGAATTAACGAAATTGATTAAAAGTTGATACCCCCAAGATTGGTGTAGTCCTCGATCTGCGAAAAAATAGTGCGTATTATCCTAAACTTTCTTACGAAGCTAACAAGTGTGAAAAAACAGTTTTTTTTAAAACTCTATCTTTGATTCAAAGGAACCAACCAACAGTTTTTCTCAAAACTAACAATATTTTTTGTAATTCTAGTGAAAAAAATTAATCAAAAGTTTTTGTAGACTTCAATTTTTTTAATTTTTGTCATGCCTAGACGGCATTTATCCGCACCAGAAGTCGCTCAGCTAGTGACTCTCGTCCAAGAAGGGCATACGTATCGGGATGTCGGCAATCGACTTGGCGTTAGTTCCTCGGTCGTGTCACGAGCCTACAACCGCTATCGGGAAACTAATGGATTTGACAGACGTGCTGGACAAGGTCGACGTCGTGTAACCACACGTCGAGACGAGCGATTGATCGTTCGACGTGTTCGTCAAGAACCTTTTGTCCATGCTCATGTTGTTGCCCAAGATTTTCCAAACCGTCGGCAGCAACAACAAGGACGACGACGGCCGCGAAACATTTCCCGGCAAACCGTAACCAATCGTCTTCGTGAGACTGGATTGCGATCCCGAAGTGCC
>NW_019419473.1:3293-4474 GCF_000390285.2 Anoplophora glabripennis
AAGCTCTTTTCATAAGCTTTCCGAATATGTAATAATATATAACTATATCACGCTCGTGCGTCGTATATTTCATTTTGCAACTAAGGCTAAAAAATAAAAAAAATCCAGTTTGCAAATTCGAAATAAAAAAAAATGATAGATTTCAACGTATTATAGTGAAATATACCTTGAAAAAAAATCAGTGCGATTGTGGATGATCCTCGGGATCGTCCAGACTAATAATTAGTTAATTTGTTTATAAGGCCATAACTTGTAAACTATTCAACTTACCGATTCCAGATTTCGTGTGAGTTATTAGACAGTGATAAGGAATTAGAGGATGCAATGCCAAAACGTTCTGGTAATAATAACGTAGTTTATAAATGTTCAATTCAAAAGTCATAAATAAACTTCTTCTATTTATAACTTTTGATCTAATCAATATATTTTGACGCTCGAGGGCTAGTTTTGTAGGTCTTTTGAAGACGAAAAAAAGTACTGTATTGTTTTCTCGTGGAAATTAACGGATAAAAGTTATAAGCGAAAAACGTGAATTTACGTAAAAATTATACAATTAACCAGCCTGTAAACAATCTTCCCCCCATTTTTATCACTGTGGAAACATGTTATTGTACATAATATTTAGCATCTACAGGGTGTCCCGAAATTAATGGGACACAGACCAAGAGTAGATTCCTTACATCAAAATAATGCGATTAAGCCAAACTTACCTTGGTCCATTTGTGGCTAATAAAATAGTTACAGGGCGTTAAAGTTGAAATTTTGAATTCGAAATTCTTAAAATTCTTAGAAAGTTTTCAAAGGATTCTGTTGAAAATTTGGATTAGGGGGTTTTCTGGGACGAGAAAAACGAATCCGTACTTAATTTTGCTGTAGATGCTAGAGGGCGCTACGAAATGTACTCTTGGTTGATAAAAACTGGTTATAACTTTTTTATCAGTGTGTGTACGAAAGTTTTAATAGAAAAATATTGTTCTCCTATCTATTTTTCACAAATAAGGGATACTTGTTTTATGTCGATAAATTTAACCGTTTTCGATTTATTTCTTGTTTTTCTATTGGATGCAATAAAATAAAATAAAATAAAAGTTTGTAGTTACTTACGTAAAAAACTAAAGATTATTTTTAATAATAATTTAATTACATTCAGGTGGCTACATTAAATTCTCAATATGACCCCC
>NW_019419473.1:7333-8629 GCF_000390285.2 Anoplophora glabripennis
TGAGTTATTAGACAGTGATAAGGAATGAGAGGATGCAATGCCAAAACGTTCTGGTAATAATAACGCAGTTTATAAATGTTCAATTCAAAAGTCATAAATAAACTTCTTCTGTTTATAACTTTTGATCTAATCAATATATTTTGACGCTCGAGGGCTAGTTTTGTAGGTCTTTTGAAGACGAAAAAAAGTTCTGTACTGTTTTCTCGTGGAAATTAACGGAAAAAAGTTATAAGCGAAAAACGTGAATTTACGTAAAAATTATACAATTAACCAGCCTTTAAACAATCTTCCCCCCATTTTTATGACTGTGGAAACTAGTATGTTACGGTGCATAATATTTAGTATCTATAGTGATAAATTCAGCTTGCCGAAACAAAAAGTCGCGAAATGGTCATTTCCCAACTCTTTTTCCTGGCCTAGACTATAAATTTCATTAAACGACAAAGTATTAATTTTATTTATTCATAAATTAATAAATAATTAATAATTTATATTAAATGACTGACGATTTGCTCTTTGAATGAGTATTACAAGTCTTGCACCACCTGGTGCACGCGGAAATGAAAAACGATTGCTTATTTTCGTTTTGCGGGCGCAGCATTTTGTCTACGTTCACCGTATATCAATAGTATATCCCCCAATTTATTTTTACAGGAGGATTTTATATGCTCAACTGATGACAGTTAAGAAACAACTGATTTTAAAGCGGTATACGTACTACCGAAACAAAAAACAGCCATCAAAGCCTCCTGCATACGTGTAATACCGCGTCTCTGTTTATTTCTCTGATTTTCCTTTCCTGAAGCATCCAAAGCCGACTCGAACAATCAGGCGTCCGGCACAATTGCCCAAATCCACGTCTCCTGGAGGACATCGTACGTGAGGCCCATGTCCAAACACGTCCTAGGAGCACCTGGCTGCCAAGTGAACGTCGCTCTCGTAGCTACGGTCTTTCTAGGCGACCGCTCGCCGTCCTGTTACGGCGCACAAAAGAGTAGGTAGCGTAAACAGCGAGTTTTACTTGTGAACTTAATTATCAAATAATAAATTCAAAGTATGTTGTTTGTAAGAACAAGCTTTATTCACTTCGTGACAATATTATAATTGAATGGAATAAATTTACAAAGCGTTTATATATCCATTTAAAAAGCTGACTCTAATATTATTTTATCTCTATATGATATGGAAGCTTCATAACAATTATTATTATGAACTAAGCATTACGTTATCGACAAAAAATATATTATACGGGGTACATCACTAGCGTATCGAGCATACAAAATAACAATTGACGGA
>NW_019419474.1:0-8481 GCF_000390285.2 Anoplophora glabripennis
GGAAACTTTTCAGACCACCCTCGTATGTACCTTAAGTGTGCACAAAGCAGGCGCTGTCGAACCATTAGTTTTGGTACAATTGCAATTTGAATCTTTTGGTGCACTATTTTGCAAAACCTGTGGATGCGTTGGAGGTGTCCGATTTTAATTTTTGCAAGCATTTTAGAAGAAAATGTAATAGCTACTGTTGTTGATGATCCTTCCATCAGTATACGAAGAATATCAACGCAAGTAGGTATTCCACGAAACAGCGTCTGGAGAATTTTAAACCGAGAAGAACTTCACCCATACCACCTAATTTTGTATCCTAATGATTCCGAAAAAAGAATACAATTTTGCTGGTTGTTAAAAAATATCGATAATGACGAAAATTTCCATCAAAAGATATTGTGCAGCGATGAAACTATCTTAACGAGAAATGCTATAAATAATTTAAAAAATTTTCATGTCTGATCCATTGAAAATCCGCATGTGATATGACCGTCCGCATTTCAAAGAGGATTCTCCAATGTCTGGGGAGGAATCTTCAACGGAGTCATTCTACCTCGTCAAATTATTGTAGACCGTTTGAATTCAGAGAGACACCTACACGGATTTTTTAGAAAATATGGCGTACTATACTCTATTTTTAAACTAAAAGGAGTGAATGCCAAAGACAAATTTACACTGCAAAAGTTACTAAAAACTACCCCAGATAGCATCAGCACAGAAGATAAAACTGGATAAAACTTCTGTGGCATCAGACTATCAAGTATATACTCACTGCAAGTGTTTAACCTCATTTTGAGTACAATAAGCTTTCATTACTTTTAAATGAGGTTATTAAGTACCTATTCAAAATAATGTGCAATGAATAAATATCTAATTCTAGGTTTATTTAACTTTTATATATATTTTTTTAAAATAGGAGGTACTTCCTACATAACATTGAAAAACTGAATATGAATGAAATAATATACTACGAACCAAACATATATAAATGATTCCAGTTTTCACTTTTTAAAAACAATTTTATTGATTCACATTTTTACATCTAGCATTGGAGTAATTATATAATGGTGTTTTTGTTACTTTGAATTGTTGCATTTCTACGAACTACGTTTATTAAGTTACCGGATAATTGCCAAATAACTGATAACTGAACTACGTTCGTAATATATCATCTGCAGGTGTTCAAAGTAACAAAATAAGTTTTTATAATTTATAATATTATTGGTAAAAATTAGGGACAAATCATGTCTTTAACAATTTTCTGAATTATTCGACGAGTCAGTATCCATATCGCTCTCGCTATTATTAATTGATATAATTAAAGGTTCAATGAGATCGTCCATAATTCCGTCAAGTGTTCCCATTTTTTCTTCCTCCTTAATCACATGTTCTACACATTTTTTCCAGTTCATATTTGTAACATTATTAAGAGCCTCTATTAGTAGTTCCCTTACGTCCTTCAATTTATATGTTTTATTTTTGCTTGCCACTTCATTCTTCACCTGTGCCCAAATCAATTCTATAGGGTTTAATTCACAATGATATGGCGGTAATCGTAACACAACTTTATTTTCTTTTTTTGCCATTTCGTCAGTTATATACAAATTATATTTATCTTTATTTTGGCGAATTAAATATAATAATTGCGATCTCACCATACCTTCTTCAAATTCGATATTTTTTTATTGCAGCCATGCCTTCATATCAATTTTTCTTGTTGATGTTGTCGGAATAGCTTCTACTTTTCGACTATGGTATGATGCATTGTCCATTACAATAACAGAATTATCTGGTATTTTTTTCAAAAATTCAGAAAACCACTTTTCAAATACATTTGCATTCATTTCCTCGTGATAATCCCCACTCTTTTTGCCTTCGAAAACCAATAACGAGTCTTCAACGAATCCTTCCTCTGAGCCAGCGTGTAAGATAATAAGACGCTTTCCTTTACCGGACGGATTTTTTAATCCCGTAGACAGCCCTTCATTGAACGCCTCACGTTTGCTTTTAATATTAGTATCAACCCATACCCTTTCTTTTGTATGACCTTCATTTAACCATGTTTCATCTAAATAATAAATAGGTCTACCTTCAGATCTAAACTTTTTAATTGATATCAAGTAGTCAAGTCTCCATCTCACTATATCATCACGTTCTATCAACACACTTTTACGACTTCGTTTTAAGTATCTGCAAAAAAAATAAAATGTTTTTATTGCAATTATACTTGCTCCGAGATATGTCTTCAACCTTACTTGAAATTAATTTGTTTCATAAATTTGTATAATGATGAACGGGACATCTGTGGCAAATCCTGACGACTTTTTATTTCGGTTAATATTTTGTCCAAAGTGGGGATCTCATTTTTAAAGAAAAAGCTGTGTACTATACGCCTTATGGAATTCTTCATTGCTTCATCCAAACATGTAACAATCCCAGGTCTTCCACCACAGTGTTTGGAAGTAGACACCCTTCCAGTAGATTTATACTGTTTTATGGCTCGATATACTGTTGATTTTGCAACACCTAAAAAAGTATAATGTGTAATATAGTTCAACAGAATAATGTTAACATAAATTTACCTAATGTCATCGCTATTTTGGATACAAGTTGGACAGTTTTAAGAGTAGGTTCATCATCTAGGCTTTTCTTGTACAAATTCAATATTGCTTGCTTTTCTGCCAGAGACAAATGCCCCAAACTGAGTTGTTTTCGTTTCCTTGGGGGCGACGGCGATGTAATTCCCGCGCCTGCCTTACTCGTGGTCGGCACAGCATCATCCATATCCAATGGAAAATTGGAAAAAACGGATGATAAACAATATAATAAGTTGTTTAGTTCTGATAAGAACTGATTTATACGTAACTGGGATAATAAATAGAAAGAAAAGCAGGTAAAAACACAATGACAACGAACTGATGATAACTAAGAGGCAAAATGACAACAAATGTCAAAATGTAAAATTTATTAGCAGTGTAAAGTGGGCTCGAAATTAACCAATAAGAAACCACCATTTTGGCGCGCAATATTCAAAACGCTCCTCTTAGTTTAAAAATTGAGTATAGATGACGTTCCTTAGCTTTGCAAAATCAAATGTACTACCAACAAGCACCTACTCGTAACGGAAGACATGTATCTGCGTGGCTCGATTTACATTTTCCAGAACACTGGATTGGGAAAAATGGACCTATTATGTGGCCTTTAGGTTCCCTGACCTCAACCCTCTTGATTCTTTACTGGGGTCATATGAAGCAACTGGTGTATGCCAAAGCAGTAACACGAGAGACGATTTAATAATACACTTTAATACACTCCACCCAAAAATTAGTTAAATCCCTGAAAGGGCTTTTGTGTTATTGCGGAAAGTTATTATTATTTTTTAAAATAGAGAAAAATATTTTATAAGAATTTTAACTTTATTTTGGTCTGGTCTACTCCCTGGTAAATTTGTACGCTGACACTGGGACACCCTATATAGTATCTTCAGCTTTCAGATTTCCCATTGTTAATGGATCATCCTGTATACGACGGTACAGTACTTGATATAGAGCGTGTTAATGTACTAAAATTCCAAGTTTTGATTAATCATTGTCTTATAAGTATTTCCACGGATAAAATTCAGGAAGTAAGAAGAAAATGGAACATAAGAGCACTAACGCACATTCAAGACGTTCCGCATATTATTTTTTTCTAACCATCCTCTGTCGTGTCGTACCCCATCTAAGTAATTACCCTGATGCGTGCCACTGGCTCCGAAGGCAACATGCAGCGTTGTGCCCATCACTAAAAATTAAACATGCTTACAGATTAGTCTTCCCATTAATGGTTCGGGCCACACCCTCGATTAGTACGACACGGTTCTGTGACAAATTTTACATGTTTTATTCATACGTACAGGGTGATCCGCGTAACTCGACCGTTTGTACAGGGTGACCAGTGAATTTTTCTCTTGAAAATTCTCCATTATAGTCTTTCCGAAGTCAGTTGAACATGTATAAAAAAACCGAGCAATCAAATTTAATGAGTTTCATGGGCGTCCTAAAAAATTATCATAATTTGTATATAATGTGTAGAAATTTTCTATTATATGTTCATTTGACCAACAACATATTTTAATTATTTATGTCCTAAAACAATTGTATTCACACCAAATTCCGCATTGCTGCACTGCACTGCCAGGCGACTTGTCGACAACTGAAATTTATGACGCAGTCGACCAGAGCAACAGTGCGTATTGCTGTTTGCCTGCACGCTCATTCTTCAACTGGGCGCATACGTTTCTACCACCTGCACGTTTAGTTCGACCAGACCTGTATATGGGTATGGCTAAATAAATATGGGAACAAGTTTTTCAAATATTTCAATGCCGAGTTGTGACATACATTTAAATTTTCCGTATTTAGTTAGACGAACATCTAACTTCATCTATCTAACCAAAATTATGTGTTTAATTTCATTGACATTCCAATACTTCAATGAACCACCTTAGAGTTTGACCACCATATAAAATTCCGGCGATCCCAGCTGCAAAGAAACCAGTCAAGGACCAGCTAGCCAATTAGTGACCACCAATGTAAAAAGCGCCGTGTTAATAAAATTAACTTAATTAACTAACTCATTAATTAATTAATTAATTAATTAATGAATTAATTAATTAATCAAGTATTATTTATCATTTTCAAAAAGTCCTGTTTATTTTAGAACCCACCTTGCAGTTTTGTTAAATTGTCATTGCTGATTTCAACTACATCAGTAGGGAGGAATAACATAGCTATGTAAAATTGGTATATACATTGCTTGAATTTATTTATTTCTTGTATAATTTTAGTTTTTCTCTATTTATTTGAGTGTGTCACCTGTGAAACTAAATTTAATAGATTAATTAAACTAATCTTACTTTGTGCGAAATGAATCAGTCCTGAGTTGTTTTAATATAATTATTATTGCCTATTCAAAACAAATAAATAAAATAAGTATATTTGGTAAATGTACTTCATTTTTCGTAAATTCCATTTGAATTCATTTGCTTCCTGATTCCTTCTGGATGTTTGTAACTTCCTCCATTACTCTTAGCAATAATTCCATGATTATCTCGTATTTCACTGGGATGCTCTTGAAATTCCAGATTAACGTTATTAACTGTTTTCACTTTTACTCATTTCCTGCTACGCCCTTAAATGACACTCTGTGATTTATGCAATTTTCGTTCCCAAATTTCCCTAACCAACGGCACCCAAAAAGCTTTTCTATATAAAAGAGGGCGAGCCAAATTAAATTACGGCCAACGAATGAGCTGATTATTTGACAGTCCATATTGGGTTTAATTCGATTTTCATCGAGCACGACTACCTGTACAATTCTTGTCCTTGTATCGATGTTTACGTCACAAGGGTGTCCTACTATTTCAATACCAAAGTTTTTTAATTATAAACTCTCAAACTAATTCGACGCTCCAACTTTGCTATAACTGCAAAATTACGACAGGTAATATTATAAGCCTGCTGGTTACCCCATATTTCAGGTACTACACCCCGGAATATTTCGCTTTTGTATTCATTTATTCACCACTTTTAATTTTAAACTTTACGACATTTTAATTTATCAAGGCGCATTCACAATTGCTATTTTAATTCCTCTGGCAATTTTTACTAAAAATTTAATTCACATTGTAACTGGATCGAAACGAGATATAAAAGGAGAAAGAGCAAAGATTGATTTAAATGTGTGAAAATACGGGTTAAAGTGGAGCGGAAAATCGGAAGGAATACTCGAAAGAATTTAAGTAGTTGATTTATAGATTGACTTCGCGGCAGTTCTGAAACTAAAAAGATTATTTGAATGACGAATTTAATGATTAAGGACTCGGATAACAGAGTGATTTGAATATCGTTGAATATTCGATAATTCCCCCAAAGACAAACGTGTCAAGGCTTTGCAAAAAACGGGTCCAAAATGTATAATTCCCAAACAATTTACATGCAAGTAATATCATATATTTCCTTGTTACTTTGCGATATACTAGTAAATTGAAAACATAGTTAAAGAATGTATTAAATGATTTAGAACTATAACTACCCAAAAGTAGTTACATTGCATTACACTATAAGAAAAATTATATTCACTCATTTTCAATCAATAATGTATCAATTTTTGTCCAATCGTTTGGATGAAATTTTCCTCTATTAGTACGAGTATGCACAACTAAAATTTTATGAGTGAAACTATCAGTTTTGCAGAGGAGAAGATTGTTATCTGCTCCGACAGTTAGGCCGCACTCAGAGCGGTTAGCTCCCCGAGGACTAGGTCTGTCCTTGTCCAGAAATGTGGACACGCTCTAGTCATTAACCAGACGAAAAGAAGTAGAGTTGGTTTGGGTCCCAGGCCATATAGGTATCTCTGGTAACGAGAGGGAGGATCAATTAGCTCGTTTCGGGTCCAGGGGACCCGGACAGGGACCTGAACCAATCTTAGGTATCACACGAGACAGCATTAACGGGGCCCTAAATAAATGGGCCTAGCTACGGCAAAAAGAATTTGGAAGTAGCTCCAGACCAGTTTTGCTCTTGCCAGAGCTTTTACTGCTGCCCGACTGAGTAGACAAGGTTCTCTTTACCCTTATGTTCTCTACCGAAGACAAAGGGCAATTGCATGTACTTCAGCTACCTACAAATAGAGTCGTGTTGCTTCCCAAGAACACAAATCATTCGAACCTAGCAGCTTATACCATGTATCTACTCCAGAATCATATTGGTTCAATTAGTGCACGATACTGGTGATCCAGACCTATTTCTACCTTATCATCGAAGTTTAACTAAGTATTACTTGATTTTTGAAAGTTCAACCATAGAGGCTAATCACTATTAATTTCGAGACTTGTGATTAGTCTTGTTGTATGGTAGTGTCTTAGGTCCGCCTAGCCGGGTGTCTTGGCCGGTGGATTTCGATCTGCCGAGGTAAGCATCACGGACGCAGGCTGGAATTTGGATGGGTGACCTAAGGCAGGCTCGCGGACGTGGCTGTGGCAGCCTACCAGAGACCTGGGTCGCTCAACATTTGCCGCATGCGTGTGGTCCCCGATAAATTGTAATGAGAACAGAGCAAAGAAAATCTCTGTAACTCAAGACCATGCTATCATACATAAACTGTACCTAACTGTAAACTGGCTCAAATTGAATAATTTAAAAATAACTTTTTTTGTCTAAAACCCTTAATGACATTTAATACTTAGGAGGCACTACCATCTCTAATTAATAGGAATATTTCGAACTGTAATTTTATCTCAAGCACTAACGACACAAAAAATAATTTTCAGCGGAAGCACTTCTACTACGATGCCGAGAAGAGAATTAAAAACAATTTTATTAAACTTTAGGAGAGAAATAATTACGTGGGTAATTGAAGAGCTCGGTCTGTCGATAATTTGCGATTTGTTTCAAGCCACGAAATTTGTACAAACATATCTGAACCACTATTATCTGCTGGTACGACTACAGCCATGCATACATATAAAATATAATGGAATATTTGGCTGGGGAATATATTCGCGAGATAAGTGTATTCAAATTCACAGAGCAATTTATACATAAAACAAAGTGAAATCTAAGATAAGGAAATCTATGCGATCCAATTCGGTGAGTACATGAATCTCATTTTAAGCCCAACTTGCAATTCTAGAAATCTCGACAGACAACTCAATGCTAGGAAGCCTGGGANAAATAAATATCAAAGAACTAATATTTTTTTATTAGTATTTATTTTTATTGAATTTGATGAACAAAAAAATAGAAATAAATCACGAGACACTTAAAAAATTTTTCGGGGCAAAATTTACTACCGCACTGTATCAAATATTTATAATTTTTTAGTTTTTTAAAATTTAAATGTTTCGTGATTTATTTCTATCCTTTTTTGTACATCAAATTCAATAAAAAAAAATTATTAGGTCGTTGATATTTATTTTTAGAAGTCGCTCGAAAACATAGGTACACTACTTGAAAGTTAAATTAATTATAAGTGACCTTTAGAAATTAAAATATCGATTTGAAATTTTCAGAATCGAGTTTTTTTAACCTAGAAAAAATATTTAAAAAAAATAATTTTTGACGATTTTGCAAATATTTAAAAATCTTTAGCGACTCTTAAAAAATTTTTTAACTGATTTTTTTGAGGGGCTCTTAAAACATGATAAACTAACATATATTCACAAGACACGAAAAAAAATACTCGTTTTTTTTGAGCCACCCTAAATTACATTCTTTATAATGTGTTCTTATAAAAAGTGTGTCTTTTTTAATAATAAAAAGACTTACATTTCCTATTCAAATAAGGGTAGGTACACATTAATTAATGAAAGTTATAATACATGTTAATGCTATTGGAAATATGGCAAATATTTATTTGTATGGACGTGCGAATGGTAATGGACTGGAAGCTCATCGTCTATTGCTGAGATTTAACTTAATCGTCCAGTCTCTCTGCTCAAATATCCAT
>NW_019419475.1:0-7578 GCF_000390285.2 Anoplophora glabripennis
AGTGATAAAACTTTCGAAAACTATAGTTCAATATATATACAATAATGACGCTAAAACCGAAAATCAGGAAAGCAAAACTTTTTGTTCTATAAGGTTTTATACATTCATCGGCATCTGAAACTCGAGCAGGAGTTTTGGCTCCTTATGACATCATGTTGTATAACAAATTTTGTTCAAATATCTTTTCTAGTTCCGGAGGTACAAACATAAATTGATTTTTTCATGAAAATTTCCACACCCCGTATCTTTTAAACGGTTAACAATTGCATAACAACATGTGAGGTTTTTCTTGTCGCAAATGGCGTCCTCTATCACCCAGAGCAGTTTGATCCATGACTTACTGGACACCCTGTATGTATTTTTATAAAATATTCCACCACGGTAGATTAACCAGCACAGTTACCTACAATTAAAAAAAAAAAAATTAATTTTCAGAGTTTAGATCCTAAGCTACTTAACATTTTGCGCCTGTTAGCCGCAGTCGTACATTATTCAACATATCAACATAAAACAAAATTGTACGTGTGGGGTAAACCTTTAACTTTTCATTTTCGAGCGCGAGCTCCGCTCTTCGGTGCTTGTATACTATTAGAAATATGCAACAGTAAATTTAAACAATTGTTTACTTAAAGTTAAAGGTTTACCCCACACGTACGTTTTTGTTTTATGTTGATATGTTGAATAATGTACGAGTATGGCTAACAGGCGCAAAATGTTAAGTAGCTTAGGATCTAAACGATGAAAATATATATTTTTTAAATTGTAGGTAATGGTGCTGGCTAATCTACCGTAATGGAATATTTTATAAATATAAGTCCAAAAATTGAAAAAACGGTGACGTATAAAACCTTACCAAAACTGAAAAAATGAAGATACTTGAATTTTGCGCAAATTACTTTTGGTTTCTGCATATTTACACTATGTGTGTTCCAAATTTCAAGTGTCAGCAAAGCTTCGAACAAATTTGGCAGTTTCGAGTTTCAGATGCCGCTGAATGTATAACACCTTATAGAACAAAAAGTTTTGCTCTCTTGATTTTCTGCTTTAGCGTCATTATTGTATATATATATTGAACTATAGTTTTCGAAAGTTTTATCACTTTTTGTTTATAATTGACATTTTTACAGCAACTTTAAGAAATTGACGTTTTATACCGTTTTTTCAATCTCACGCCTTTCTTATTACAAATTTCGTAATCGGACCACGACATTTTGTAGCTATTTTTATTACGAACAAAATCATGTCCTAAGCGTTTTTTCGTACAAAGTCATCCCGCTGAGTTATTTAAAGAAAACTACTAAAAAAAAATGTTTCACTATTAAACTGTTAATAACTTTTTCCTGATAAAATACTTTGTCAGCAAATTAGCCTGTTATACAATAATTTATCATTTAAAGTAGGCCTGTGTAGTTATTTCCGGGTTATCAAGGTTTGATACAGGCTGAACCTCTACCAACTGGAGATGTGCGGCTAGTGATAATAATATTCCTAGGGCAGACCTAGCAAATCTAAATATTTAATATCTTAATTTAAATTATGGTGAATATTACCTCAATGCATAGTTTAGCTAAAGTTAAATACATCGAATAAGTACAGTGTGTTTATTTGTTTTGGATTTTTTTTACTGTGTATCAAACTGTTCGTTTAAAAAATTAGTTTCCGAAAAAAAATTTCTTTCTCATGATTTTTTTATAAACATAAAATTTTATGTCAATGAGACTTCTGCGACCTCTCCCGGGCCCTATTTTTCCAAGAGTTCCGTCCTTTGTATTCCTTCCCTCAACCCCAACCCTTCTTTCCAGGTACGAATGCCTCTTCAACAGAGACGACGCCGACGGCTGGGACGTGCGCCAGGCTATGAACGACCTCACGGGCTACGACGCGGTCCCCGATCCCAAAGTCATAATAGCTGCCTTGAACGCCTGCAGACGCATCAACGAATACGCCTTGGCCGTACGTTTCCTGGAAATGGTGAAAAACAAGTGTGGCCACGACGTCGAGAAGATTTACCCGTATATTATCCAGGAAGTGGGGGGTACCGTTGCGGAACTGGGATGCGATTTCCCGGAAAGTTTGGGCTACGACAAGCCGGAACTTTGGATGCAGTCGGTATTTGACATGTGAAGACTTGTTTGCTTTGACACCCGATGTTCTTTTCGTATTTCCGTTTTTCCTTTTCCGTGCTAGCCTTTCACGTTCCGTCTTGTTCGTGGTGTTTAATTTTTTTTTAACATATCTTTCTATATTAGTACGCGGTTATCATCATTTGTGTAAGTTATCGACATGAGACGTGTACTAAGAATCTACATCAAGAACGAAGAAATCATTGCTTCATTTTAATGATGGGCAATGTTTCATAATAATCGAAACATTGCTTAAAATCGAAGAATTAAGTTATTTATCTTGATGAACTGTAAAGCAGCTTTTTGGATTCAGTAAATAGAGAACACCGCATTCTATTTCATTTTATGTACCTATTCATCACTCCGTGACCGATTCCATTAGTTTGTTTTGTTTTCTTACGTTAATAAATAACTTCTAAAGTAGTATCATTGAATGTAATTGTGAAGTGTTTCAATCTTTAATCAGCATGTATTTTCAGTTTTTACAGTTTAGTCCAATCAGTTGGAAGTTTTGCCTGTGAAGTTTTAGGGGAGTTTTGAAAATTGGAATATTTATAGATTTTGACGTGCTTTTTCCGAATTTTTACTTTGCCACCTCTTTTTTCCGGAAAAATGGCGCTCCAAAACGGTTTTTCGACGATATTTCCTTCCGACTCACTTTACGGTGAAAATAGTTATGTAATAAATTAAACTAGAGAACATTTCCTATAATTTATGTATCAACCTTTTTTCTGTGAAATGAATTGTTTCGGCGTACGAGCGCCGCAAAGTCTGCTCCAACACGCGTATTGGCCAACAAACTCATTTCCACACCACCATGAGGTAGAATTCCTGGCGCGTTTTTTTTTAGAAATATCCCCAGTAGGCCTAATCCACATGCAATGCACTGTTGACTAAATTTAGTGCATTCTCCTTCGCTTCGCTATCCCTGATGGACCAGGTTTTGCAAGTTCTTCGTATTCAGAACTGAGCAAAACCTCACGGATAGGAAGTTCTTCTAAGTTATCCGCGATAGGGTTATCTTCTTCGACTTCATCACCTTCTTCTTCGATTTCGTCGAAGATTTGCTGAAGAACTGTCTCCGTGTCTTCATCTTCATCACTGTCTTGCAGATTAACATCCGAATTGTCACAGTTGGAAAAAATGCAGAGCGGTGGGGATGAAAAACAAGCAAGAATGTGCTAATTCCTTGCAAATGTAGAAAAGGATATCGGGGAACCTGTTGATGCAGAAAGGCTGGACTAAAGTGCTCAGTTATCTGCGCGAATTGCAATGGTAGGTACCTGTGACAATTCGGATGTTGATCTGCAAGACAGCGATGAAGAGGAAGGTACGGAGACAGTTCTTCAGCAAACCTTCGACGAAATCGAGGAAGAAGGTGATGAAGTCAAAGAAGAGAACCCTATCGCGGATAACTTAGAAGAACTTCCTATCCGTGAGGTTTTGCTCAGTTCTGAAGACGAAGAACTCGCAAAACCTGGTCCATCAGGAATAGCGAAGCGAAGGAGAATGCACTAAATTTAGTCAACAGTGCATCACATGTGGATTAGGCCTACTGGGGATATCACTAAAAAAAACGCGCCAGGAACTCTACCTCATGGTGGTGTGGAAATGAGTTTGTTGGCCAATACGCGTGTTGGAGTAGACTTTGCGGCGCGCGTACGCCGAAACTATTCATTTCACAGATAAAAGGTTGATACATAAATTATAGGAAATGTTCTCTAGCTTAATTTATTACATAACTATTTTCACCTTAAAGTGAGTAGGAAAGGAAATATCGTCGAAAAACTGTTTTGGAGCACCATTTTCCCGATATGGCGGCTACTTCCGGAAAAAAAAAGGGGTGGCAAAGTAAAAATTCGGAAAGATCACGTCAAAATCTATAAACATATAAATTTTCAAAACTCCCCTAGAACTTCACAGGCAACCCCCTTTTTGAACGCCAACTGATTGGACTAGTTGTTTTATACTTATAACGTCTGTTCCATGGATAAGACTTTATGGTGTTGCCCTTATATGTATATGTATTTAGAATTTAAAATCTGAATCTGCCATGAAAAGCTCCATCATTTCCTGCTTTTTTTAATTGCCAGAAACTCCCTAAAACCCAACAAGTAGCCAAAACTGCTTCAATATGATTTCTTCTTGGGCGCAGAATCAACCTTTGCAACCCTTCAGCTTCGAGCGACCATCAGAAAACCACCTCCAAAAGCTAAAAGTCATTCTGCAATCGATGTATTCAAGTAATAAACTCAAACCACAAAACTCTCTAGTGAGTGAGATTCACACACCCTTCACAGCAGATAAATAATTGACGCAAGCTTATTTACTAGGTCATGAACTTCAATTCGTAACTCACAGACATTATTATTTACATTATGATTAACTCAACTCAATACCGCAAGCATATCTCGAACATACGAAGACAAAATCGATTATGTAAACCAGTAGTTCTTAATGCATATCAGGGAACCACCTACTCCCCGAAGCTTCTAAATATGCTATAATTTTAGTTATAATTTTACATTTGGTGGGTTTTTCTTTCTCTTGAAAGGAGTTTATGTACACTCTTGGTATAACTAATAGTCCAGGCGGTAGAGCAGTAAAAGTAGGCTTTTGCGTTTGTATTTGAGGTAATCTATTTTGTTACAGAAAAATCCCAAACATTATGTAGAATAAGAATCCGAGTTTTAGTCCAGGCGGTATCTGTTTTAAAAAGGGTTTAGGTACTTGGGTAAAACGCATATGATCGGAGATTTTTGCTTTAACGGCTTCTAAATAACATCAGAAATGATAATTTTTCTATGCAAATAAAAAAAACGTGGGCATAATTTTTATTGCAAAAAAGTATAAAAAAAATTCATTTTCTTCTTGCATTTCTCGTCGACAACTTACCAACTATTCATTTTAGACAAAAATGGAAAAGGAAAAAAAGTTTTGTAATTAAATTTCGATCAAGATAGAGTTAGTTGCAATTCGAAAAAATAATTATTGTTATTTCAAAAATCGGAAAAATCATTTAAAAAATTGCTAAAATGCTAGTTTATTTGTCAATTTTTTTGAGACACTTGAATAATACTTAGGATCTTCATACTTTTCCCAATTAAACTTAGTGCATAGAATAATCACACCAAATTTCATCCAATTCGGTTCGATAGATTTTACATAATACCTAATTGTTTAATTTTTTTTTAAATTAAAAAATATTCAAAATCAAATTTCTAAAAATCTAAAGCCTTTGAATAATTGAAAATTTCACCACAAAAAGAAGAGCTCTCAAACTTTAAAATGGTTTTTGAAAAATTCAAATCTGACCATTAGGTGAGCCCATTATTTTTAGGAGTTATAGCCCGTTAAAGTTAACCCCTATTTACAGCAAAACTATAAGGGTATAAGGGCTGTTTTTTGAACTAATAGGTTTGTCATTCCGAGTACTTTCCAGATATAAATTTTCAAAATTTGCAATCACGGGCGTCCCATTTAAAATGTCACTCAAAGATATTCAAGACCGCGTGAAATCAATGAAATATCAGTGGTGGGGGGAGCAAACACACAGCTACTCCGATCTGAATTCTCGAGTTCAAAAATGCTCTGAGTATTGCACCCATTACCAAGGGCAAATGTGTAAAAATGCAAACAAAACAGTGGAAGTAGACGAGTTCGAAACCGATTTTGAAGAAGACATTTCAGAAGTATGAAGATGCTAGGTATTATTCAAGTGTCTGAAAAAAATTGACAAATAAACTTGCAGTTTTGCAATTTTTTAAATGATTTTTCCGATTTTTGAAATAACAGTAATTATTTTTTCGAATTGAATTTAACTCTATCAAAATTTAATTATAAAACTTTTTTCCTCTTCCATTTTTGTCTAAAATGAATAATTGCTAAGTTGTCGACGAGAAATCCAAGAAAAAAATGATTTTTTTACTATTTTATACTTTTTTGCAATAACAATTAAGCCCACGTTTTTTTTTATTTGCATAGAAATATTATCATTTCTGATGTTATTTAAAAACCGTTAAAGCAAAAATCTCCGATCATATGCGTTTTACCCAACCCGAAACAGATGCTGCCTGGACTATTTGCTATTCCAAGAAACCATTGCTAAATTCAGGGGAATAACAAATATACAAAAAGAACGAAAAATGACCCGTTTTTGGAGATATTTTCCGTGTAACATTGAAAGTCAAAAAAAGTTTTTCATTTTTTGTTTATTTGACGATTTTCTATAAAGTTACAACAACTGCATATCAAGTTGAATTTTGCATGGGCGAAAAATAGAAAATCATATGTATATTTGGAGAAATTTTTAAAATAAGTAAATATTTATAAATATTGATGAAACTTTGTGAACAAATAGTAAAACATATATGTTAATTCTACCCTAAAAATTTTGCAACGATCGATCGTATGGTTTTCCATTGACAGGATTGTTAATTATGAAAATTACAAAAAAGTTTATCGCACGCCGTGAGTTTAAATTAAGGTTTAGAAAGGGCACATATAAAAACTACTTCGTAACCCCCTGCTTTTTAGCCAAATACAGCATTTTATTATGTAGATAAGATATAGAAGCATAAAGTTAGTAATAATTTATAGCTTACGTAATCGTGAAGTTGATAAAAGAAAATGCGTTCACACGATAAAAGATTACTTTTCTCGGGAACGGTAGCACTTATCAAGACGATTTTTTTTTTATAATTTTATATAGCAAAATAAGAGAAATGCGAATATGTCATCAAAAATCAATAATAATTTTTGCACGAATTTTGAGTTTAAAGAATGCCACTTTCGTTTGCTTTTAAAAATTAGTTATATTATGGTAATCAAGTTTTATTAGTTTGTTTTCATCAATGCATTCCACGAAATTCACGTTTTAATGATTAAATTAAAAAAAAATTATTTTCTTATTTCAATGATCTCTATTAATTCATTGTAGTATAACAAATTTTTTTTCAATATCTCAGAATCTGCAGAGTAGAATGCTTTTGCTAAAAAGCAAGGGATTACGACGTAGTTTTTATGTGTGCAAGATTTTTTCGATTGCACAGAAAATTCCCTGGGCAATAAATAATTGTTATAGAGTAAAATGATGAAAAATAAAAAAAAAATCTAAACGGTTATAGAAGTGAAAAAATTCTTAGTATTGATCATTGTTTATTATGACAACAAGTATCTAAAAATTTGTGTGCTCTTTCTAAACCTTAATTTAAACTGACAGTACGCGATAAATTTTTTGAAATTTTCTTAATTAGCAATCCTGTCAATCGGAAACCACGCTATCGATCGTTGCAAAATTTTTAGGGTACAATTAATTGATATACGTTGAACTATTTGTTCACAAAGTTTCATCAATATTTATAAATATTAATTTATTTTAAAAATTGCTCCAAATATACCTACATATAATTTTCTACTATTTTCACCCATTGTTAACGCAAAATTCAACTTTTTT
>NW_019419475.1:7972-8491 GCF_000390285.2 Anoplophora glabripennis
ATAACGAGCGTTCAAATAAAAACGTGGTCGAAGTTGGCTCTGACACATTGGACGTAGGGAGTAGCTTATAGCGACCAACTTAACCTCATTTCTCAACGAGCTGTATAGCAGCTGTCAGTTTCAATAACGTTAATGACTATATAACTTTATTTTAAAGAATAATCGTGATAACAATAACAAACAATTAAAGGAGCTGCGGAAAGTGTCCCCCTCCTTGTTATAACAATAAATTAAAGCAGCTGCTGAAAGTGTCCCCCTCCTTGTTCCAAGCACTTTTCATACCTGTTCCACAAAGAATTGAAGACATTTTCTAAGATGCTCGGGGTATTGTTAATTTCACGAATCTTGTCTATAAGTCGAGTCTGCAGATGGTTTAATTCAGGAATAGGCAGTTCAAAAATAGTGTTTTTAAGGTAAGGCCACCAAAAGGAATCACACGGCGTAATATCACATGACCTCGGTGGAAATTCATGTTCAGCATTGAGACTTATTAGTCGATTTTGGAAAACTTCCCTCAAC
>NW_019419476.1:0-649 GCF_000390285.2 Anoplophora glabripennis
CTACATATGTCTAATAGATGTGTTCACCTAACCTCTCTATCAGCTGTCACACCACCAAGTTAAATTAATTTTTGTGTTTAAAATTTTAGTATTTTTAACATCTATAAACTACATAAAATAAATTCAATTTCAAAACTAATATAAGTCCAATATATTACTTAAATTATAAAGGCACACAAAAAAAGAAAAGTGGTCTAGACTTATGAATTCTTATATACAGGGGATTCAGAACTTATCCAAAAAAAATTTGGGATGTAAAAGGGATTCTTACAAATACAATTTTGTAAAAAAAATCAAAAAGGGCAATTCGAAAATAATTTAAAAATCCACTTCTGCACGGCACTGGAAACAGGTCCACTGTAAAACATGACATCGCACAATGCGACCGGTATGGCGGCGTGATAAAAACGGACAAAAACTTTCACAAGGAAAGAAATATGTAAATAGAATTTTATCGCACCTATTTTATATCGGCAAATTCAAATGCTTTTGCCTTTATTAATTATTAATAAAATTAATTTGTGTTTTTAAATAATAAAATCATTTGACATACCCGATGCTGCAACAGCAATTGTTCAAAATTTTATCCACTCACGTGTAAACACATTTGGGTCCGTCTTACTCACTTTCTACGAACTAACACAAATGA
>NW_019419476.1:3433-8606 GCF_000390285.2 Anoplophora glabripennis
CTCTTATAAACGAATTGAAATATACAGGGTAGGAAAGTACCGATGGTCTATCTGAAGTTACGTGAGAGCGATAAAGTAAGCCATAGAAATCCATGCGATAGAGAAGGATGGCTATAATGAAGGCCTCTCATAGTCACCGCCCGTTTCGCCCTTCCACAAATAAGATCCACTTCTTATTTGTGGAAGGGCGAAATGGGCGTTGACTATTAGACGATTTCATTATAGCCATCCTTGTCTATCACATGGATTTCTATGGCTTACTTTATCGCTCTCACGTAACTTCTAATAGACCATCGGTACTTTCCTACACTGTATGTATAAAGACCTGTATTGAGTTTTATTTGAGTCTGATATGCCGTTTAGGAGTTATTTGAAAAATCATGTTTTCGGAGTGCATGTTTTAATACGCAGTCAATTTTTTGTTATGCATTTTTGGACCGTAGTTCATAGGACTTTGTATTTAAAACTACATACATTAAACCAAATCTACCATTTTAGAAAAGTTTTTTATAAACGAATTGATTCCAAGTTACAACCCTACTTCTTTATGAATTTTAAAGCTACGGTTTATAGCTAATGAAATTGTGTGAACTAAGGCGTATGTAATTTACGACCCTCCTTCAAAGCATCATAATATCACCCCCACCGGTAAGTGAAAGAGCCTTGAAATAATTTGGAATATTATTATTCAATTATTACAATGAGAGATGTCAAACTGATAAGCAAATTCCTAACGATATTAAACTGTTTCAATAGGTTGAAGTTGGCGTTTAATTTTGCCTTAGAATATAACTACAAAGTGAAAATGACCAAATGCGTAGAAATATCTACACGGTTATGAAATTTTTTCTCTTAGCAAACTGGCAAATTTTCAAATTTTAATAATTTTAGTAGTAATAATAGTAGCCTGGTATGGGGTGAAAACTGAATTATTTATATCTCTATTCTTTCTAAATTTATTAATACTTTATAAAGGGATTTATCATTTATACCGATAATAACTTTACGTTCCCTGAACACACCTTTCAATTATGTAAGTGGAACACACCTTGCAAGAAAGGATGGGAAAGGTTGATGTTTTGTTTGTGATTTATTTAATTTGGGCGGGTTTTGTTGAATTAAAAATATAGAAAAAGTTATTGGAACAAGAATTTTATCTGCATATCTATGTATTCAAATATAATCTTCCATGAAGCAGTTTTTTACATCAACGTTTGTTAAGAGAAAGACGTTTTATTTTAATTAAAGACATTTTTTTAATTCATGATTTTTTAAAAAAATCAAAAAGGGCAATTGAAAAATGATATGAAAATGCAAATACACTTCTGCACGGCACTGAAAACTGGTCCACTGTCGCCGACAGGCGCGGCAGCAAAGTGTAATAAAACATGAACGGGCACAAAATTGAAAGAATTTGTTTTCCAAGGAATTAAATAAATAACATCTTATAACATCTAGTTTATATCAGTAGATTCAACTGCTTTTGACGCTATTGTTATAATTAATTAATAAAATTAATTTATGGTTTTAATTAATAAAGTAATTTGCTATACATCAGGTATGTCAATAACAACGACAGTTCAAAATTTTGTCCACCAACATGTAAACACTTGGGTCTTAGCCAGTTTCTACAAACTAACACAAATGTTGTCTTGCTTCATCATAAATTAAAACGATTTCCATCAATCCGAGTTGCTATACAAGTAAGCCATTTTTGACACTTAAAAAAATAATGTAAACACTATCGAAACAAAGATAATACTAAAATCGGATTTTAGTATTCGTAATCGCCTGGGGCTACGAGGGTGAATGACGGTAGAGACATTAGTAGCCCAGTCCAACTACTAATAATAATATTTTTTCACGGAAACAAAAGATTGTACAAAATTTTTTTTCACGATATTGACTCCATTTATCATTACGCATCTATTCCCAATTACTACATATAATGAGAGGTTCTTGGAGTCAAAATATGGCAATTTAACCCAACTTACCTTATTGCAAAAATTAAATAACAAACACATAGGGGGTCAAATAAAAAAAAACGTCTTTGCTCTATTTTTTAACACATTGTATATATTTGGAATTTGGTCTTCGGAGTATATTATGATGCAGATTTTAAATTTGTTAAATATTTTGCCATATTTTATAGGTGGACTACGTGCGGCAGACGTTGAAGGTCTCACCTTTTTTGGTACTCACTGTATGTAATTTCTTATGTTAAATATTGTTTTTTTATACTTTATAACTACCATAATAAAATTTTTTATGTACAGGGTGTCGCGCTTAAATGTGACACAATTTGATGATTGATTTGATTTGTTAAAAAATATTGGAAACGATTTTTTTCATATTTGAGGTAAGTCGGGTTAGGTCGGCCTATTTTGGACTCCAGGAACCTACCATACGTTACAAAACATCCTGTACATGTTTATAAATAGTTACGGAGAATCTAAAATTAATAAATTGTACGTGGTTGACAATTTAAGGAAATAAAGTGTAGGTATAAAGATAAATCAAGGTATACATTTTCGTGTAAAGAAAACAAATTGTTGGTGTTGAAACTTGAATTAGGCATCCACCGTTCTTGATGGGCTTATTCGCCGGACGTTTTATCCGCAGCAAGAAGGAACTACTCAGCTATTTATGGAATATGAGGCATATTCGAAAAACATAGCCGTAGGGTAAATTGCCCTCTTAAAATACTAAAGCTTCCATCATGAAAGTTATTTAGTTGAAAGCTTTAAGCCTTTTTGTAATATCTTGCCGTGTAAAAACAGCCGCATTTTAGATACTCTCCAGGAAATGACTGTAACTGCCTCCAAGATGAGTGTATATCTTCTAATATTACGAAAATTTCCATTCCAAATTGCCACGTCACTGCATCTGCTTTGAGAGTTTAATTTTTGTTGTTTTATGGCGATAAAATATTTTATTAAACTGATCGTACCCTTTTCTAATGTCCTGACATCACCATTAAAAGATAAATTTTATTAACAGAGGATGTAAAATTTTAGTAAGTGATATTTGAACCAAGACTCCACAGTGTGAAAACTTTGCCTTATTAAAAATAGAATCGATCACCAAAAATACCATATATAATATTTACCGATTTCGAAAAAAGTGTTATATTTGTTTATTTGTTTATTTACTTATTTATTCATTTACTCATTTATCCATTTATCCATTTATTTATTTATTTATTTATTTATTTATTTGTTTATTTATTTATTTANTTTCTTTGTTTCTTTGTTTCTTTGTTTCTTTGTTTCTTTGTTTCTTTGTTTCTTTGTTTCTTTGTTTCTTTGTTTCTTTGTTTCTTTGTTTCTTTGTTTCTTTGTTTCTTTGTTTCTTTGTTTCTTTGTTTCTTTGTTTCTTTGTTTCTTTGTTTCTTTGTTTCTTTGTTTCTTTGTTTCTTTGTTTCTTTGTTTCTTTGTTTCTTTGTTTCTTTGTTTCTTTGTTTCTTTGTTTCTTTGTTTCTTTGTTTCTTTGTTTCTTTGTTTCTTTGTTTCTTTGTTTCTTTGTTTCTTTGTTTCTTTGTTTCTTTGTTTCTTTGTTTCTTTGTTTCTTTGTTTCTTTGTTTCTTTGTTTCTTTGTTTCTTTGTTTCTTTGTTTCTTTGTTTCTTTGTTTCTTTGTTTCTTTGTTTCTTTGTTTCTTTGTTTCTTTGTTTCTTTGTTTCTTTGTTTCTTTGTTTCTTTGTTTCTTTGTTTCTTTGTTTCTTTGTTTCTTTGTTTCTTTGTTTCTTTGTTTCTTTGTTTCTTTGTTTCTTTGTTTCTTTGTTTCTTTGTTTCTTTGTTTCTTTGTTTCTTTGTTTCTTTGTTTCTTTGTTTCTTTGTTTCTTTGTTTCTTTGTTTCTTTGTTTCTTTGTTTCTTGGTTTCTTTGTTTCTTGGTTTCTTAGTTTCTTGGTTTCCTGGTTTCTTGGTTTCTTTGTTTGTTCGTTTGTTCGTTTGTTCGATTGTTCGATTGTTCGATTGTTCGATTGTTCGATTGTTCGTTTGTTCGTTTGTTCGTTTGTTCGTTTGTTCGATTGTTCGTTCGTTCGTCTGTTTGTCTGTTCGTCTGTCCGTCTATCCCTCTGTCCGTCTGTCCGTCTCTCTGTCTTCTGTATATCTGTGTGTTTATTTGTTTGTATGTCCCTCTGTCTGTTTGTCTGTTTGTTTTGTTTGTTTTTTTCTTTGTTTCATTATTCATTCATTCATTCATTCATTCATTCATTCATTCATTCATTCATTCAATCATTTATTTATTTATTTATTTATTTATTTATTTATTTATTTCACTGACTTAAGATCACTAAGTTTACAATTAAAGACATCCAATTTACAAAAATTAAAACACATTAGATCACATTTCATACAAACAATAATATTTATGTACATTTGTTCGTCAATTATTAAGGTAAAATAAAATTACAGTCCGTGCGATATTTGTTGAGTTGATATAAAATTCCAAGAGAAGAACCGAAGAAACAGGCCTTCGTAACTGTAAAACATAGTATGCACTGCAAGCTGTTACGGTGAATGCCACACCGCCAGTGGCTTTCTACCTCAAGTGTCGAATGCGGTTAGTTCCAAGAAAGTGACGCAGGGGTCTTCTCGGAATTCTATCTCGATAAATATAGTACCTACGGACTGTAGTAGTTAGCAACATCAGTTACTAGTAAATTTATCTTAAGTTTTTTCGCCCCTTCATGTTGCTTCAATTGATCTGATCCGATATCTCTGTTTAGTCAGTATTACCATGGTTGTCATAGCACTCTTATTACCGTGGTTTATTGTTTCATCAGTCCTCAAAATGGCTTATGTATATAACAATGAGGAATTAATAGATNGTTTCTTTGTTTCTTTGTTTCTTGGTTTCTTTGTTTGTTCGTTTGCTTGTTTGTTCGTTTGTTCGTTTGTTGGTTTGTTCGTCTGTTTGTCTGTTCGTCTCTCCGTCTGTCTCTCTGTCCGTCTGTCCGTCTCTTTGTCTTCTGTATATCTATGTGTTTATTTGTTTATATGTCTCTCTGTCTGTTTGCCTGTTTGTTTTGTTTTGTTTGTTTGTTTTTTCTTTGTTCATTCATTTATTCATTCATTCATTCATTCATTTATTTATTTATTTATTTATTTAATTTATTTAATTCACTGACTTAAGATCACTAAGTTTACAATTAAAGACATCCAATTTAC
>NW_019419477.1:0-2429 GCF_000390285.2 Anoplophora glabripennis
AAGGTTTGAATGAACAGCAAATGCGAATTATGAGAAAACTACCCGGAGACATGAAAGTAACAACTATTATTCGAGAAAAACTACTGAAAAACGTCCTTTATTAATAAAAAATGTACATTTTCAATCACCAATAACTCGGAAAATATTGATTTATCGAAAAATGTTCATAAGAAACTTTTTGCTTAAAACTGATTGCTTTATCTATTCCTGGGGTTATTTTCAATATTTTATTTTTCACCCCCTAGGCAAAAGCGATCATCGACACTATATAGCTTTCGTTTCTTTAGAAGTTTCACGTCAATCGGTTCTATCCGAAAGAATTTCAAGAAACCCTTGGTTTCCTGGACTATAATCCCGGCGGGTCTTTTCGTTTCTATCGACAGTTCATAATTTATTAATGGGGAGAAATGTCGAAGGTGCAGATACAATGACACGAACAATTCCGTAAAAAACAAAGCGAAACGATTGTGATATTTTAATTAATCTAATCCAAGCGTCAAATCTGATAAAATGTGAATCGTTACCCTTTTTGCACACATTACATTTTTTGCTGTGCTATGTTATTGAACTTAACGGTCTGTTTGGTTCAATTTCTAAGCATTTCGCCAAAGGTGGAAGAATTTAGAAAGACAATCAAACAAACCCTCGCGCCAAAAGAACCCGTCAGGGGTTAATTTAAAATAGTTTTGCCTAAACAAGAATGTCTCACTGAAAAAAGCAGACAAATACAAAGTCCGCATCACTTTATTTCGCGTCCTTCAAAAAGTTGTTAACTTCTCGAAAATCTTTCTGTCGTCGCCTTCTTCGTTCATATGAACATTTCATCTGAAGGTGATCCAATGAATCACCTCCTGAAGTATTTTTACTAAACACCACATTAGATACTAATCTAGTCTAAAGGCTCTTCAATGGTTGTAGAATCTTCTGTTTTTAGCTTTATATTTAATCAATTTAGTACACACTGCACACACTAAAATTTCATGTTGTAGCATTACACGATCATTAACAAATAAAAAGAAACTGAGGGGCCCTAATACGGTTCCTTACGGTACACCTGATAATTGTTGAAAATCATTTACCTGCCATTAAGATTTAAATAAGTTGATAGATTTTAGAGTAAAACTAGGTACTTAACAAAATAGTAGTGATTAATAATTATCATTATTTTCATAATTAAAATTCTTCAATATTCTACTGTTAGGACCTTCGCTTTTGAATATAGGAAGGCCATCTATGGCTTATATAATAAACTAAAGCAAGGACTACTCGCTCAATGCTGCTATATATTACAAAAATCAATATTTCCATCAACTTTCGTTATAAAGCGTTCGCCGTTGGTAGCAGACCAAAACTGCAGGTGAATTGAACAAGCTTAAATGTCAACAGTAAATGTGCAGAGAGCAGCACTCAAATTAAAATTAAATTAAATCTTAGGGAAAATTAGACGATGTCCCTTTGTCCCGATGTCCAGTGGCTATGCCTGTAGAAAGATCGTTTTTTATTATAAGAATTGCCAGAATCAGAGAGTTGTACAGGGTGTTTAAAATACTAATGTCATGGGTAACCAAGAGTAGGGTAAAAAATATTAACCTCCCTGTTTTCACTGTAGTGGTAAAATAGACCAGGGCGGATCTGTTGAAATATCCCCCTTCTTGGATGTACGAGAGGACAAGCTAATGTTTGCTGGAATATCTTCAGTACAACGCACGTAATAAAAGTGTAGATCCCTAAATCCAAATAGTAACTATTGATGGAAAAAAAAGCAAAATACTCAAATTTTTTGGATAATTTTTTTTAAATAATTTAATTGCTTCGAGGGCATTCTAATTTTAGTAAAAAAAAACTTTAGAGTATAATAAAACAATACACCAAATTTCATTAAAATCGATTAGAAAGTTTTCGCAAAATAATTTTTTGAAAAAAATTTTACGAATTTTCAAAATGTTGCACAGCCTCAAATAAAGCATCTAGATGAAAATTTTTAACATAGAAAAGACCGCTTAGCCTTTTAAATAGTTTTTGAAAAATTGAATTCGGTTGATTCGGAGGTTCAAAATGCGAAGGTACGAAAAAAATTGTAATTTGCACATATTTTTGTTATAAACAATGTTTACTATTTATTATTAAATATACTGTATATTTTACCCTATGCTATTGTATTTTTTCAATAAAAAAAATTGTTTACATACTTATATATTTCAACACTGTGAATATGAATGTATTTAGTTATAATTATTACAATTATTTAAATAATTTTTGTTTTTAAACAAATTAAAAAAAAATTATTTGGAAATTATTTTTTTTGTTAAATAAAATAAAGAAAAAAGAGTACTTTAAATTAATTTTAAAAATTTATTGTGGCCGTCCTAATCAACCGATTTCAATTTTTCAAAAACCATTTGAAAGGTTGAGCGGTCTTTTCTATGTGA
>NW_019419477.1:2883-8691 GCF_000390285.2 Anoplophora glabripennis
CTATAGTTTCATCCAATTTCTGTGGGCGTCCTTATCAACCGATTTCAATTTTTCAAAAACCATTTGAAAGGTTGAGCGGTCTTTTCTATGTGAAAAATATTTCAAGTATGTAGATGCTTTATTTGAGGCTGTACATTTTGAAAATTCGAAAATTTTTTTCAAAAAATTATTTTGCGAAAACTATCTAACCGATTTCAATGTTGTTTTATTATACTCTAAAGTTTTTTTTACCAAAATTGGAATGCCCTCGGAGCACTAAATATTTTTAAAAAATTATCCAAAAAACTTGATTATTTTGCCTTTTTTCATCAATTACTGCGATTTTGCAACATCGGTAATAAATTTAAACATTTTTAACTTACAGTATATTGTGCAAAATTTAATTCTAAAACTTTTTTCATCTTCAATATTTTTCAAAAATACATAGGTGCCAAGATATAAATAAAAAACTCAGATAAAATAGGTATTTTTTAATTTTTTTTAAACATTTTTGCAATTTTGAAGATGTTCCGGACCTCGCCCAGATCTAGGGATCTAAATTTTTATTATGCGAGTTGTACAAACAAAATTTGCTTGTCCCCTCTCATATCCACCTCAAAACAGATCCGGACTGGTCTAAAATAAGTACAAAGAGAAACCATTATTTTATTAAGAATATAGAATAATTAAAAATGCAATATATAAGTTATTTTCTAACATTGAAATTCTTAATGGTATGAAAAAATTAAAAAAAAAATGATCACTAATTGAATCCTACTTGAACCAATTATTTGTTACAATTCTTTTAACCCAACTTATTAAATTGCTCTTCAATGTTCCATATTGGACTCTTTCCTTTCTGCTTTACATTAACGACTTAAAGAATATAATTCGTTCAACAGCATCAGCATCATCATCTGCAACATCAGATCAGTATCATCAGCACTATCAGCATTATCAGCATCATCGTCAGATCAGATCAACGCCATTATCGTTGTGACCATCACCATCACCATCGTCAGTATAATCAGCACTATCAGTATCGTCGCTATTATCATGGTTCTTATTTAAACCAATTCAGCAAATTTTTAGTTATATCTTAAATCAAGTTACCAACATTAAAATTTCAACAAAACTAGATTTGTTTATTCGACTTGTTGTGCCCAGTTTTGTAAATTTCCCCACACGGGACCGTATTCCTGAGGCCTATTTATTTTTTTACAAAACGTCTATTTCCTCAGACCTTCCGGACCTCCCAGAACAAAAGCCAATCGGTGTCCGGACCCAACCCCGTCCCCGCCGATTTAAATAATCGAACGTCGCTACGATCGCAGCCACAGCACACTTGACCCGTCATAATTCAAGACGTAAGAAACCCCTAATGCAATTTCCTATAGCAAATATATGCGTCGGGCAGCTCTGAAACAGTTGCTGGACGCGTCCGGTCAGTGCTACGCGACCGCAAGTGCCGCCTGACGGGAAGCCATGCGTCAGGACCTTCTTTGGTCGGTGACAAGACGGCCGCAAATCAGGGTGGTGCATATTCCAGGACGATGCCGATTTACGGGGTTTTGGTCGGCTGAAATACGCTTTTCGTTGCCGTCGTCGGCAATGCCATCGTTCCAAAGTTTCCGATAAGGTATAAATGTTTAATTATCTTTTTTAAACTTTATTAATGTCTTGGTCTTATTCTATAAAATATTTTTAGCTGACTTGTGAAAAAATTTTGCAAAATCACCGCAATCATGGTGTTTTGACAGGTCTATTGTCCTGATAAGAGGAAAAATTATCCTTGGCAAAACAATTTTAATTTTATAAGCATTTGTGGCGATTACAAATAAAAGTTAATTATTATCATAACTGACTATTTACTTCCAACAATGATTGTTGAACAGCAGAAAATTTTTTTTATCTTTTCTGACCATAGCCAGCTACCATTCCATAAAAAATGTATAGAAGTTTGAAAAGAAATTTACTCTGATCGACTTTACGTCAAAAAGTTCATGTACCTTGGCTGTTTTTGCTTTTATTCTCATTCAACGAAAAAGACATGAATATGATGAAGGCCACAGACACCGGACTTGAAAATCGACTATGTACTGAAAATAGAGTACTCTGCAACCCTTAAATCACTTTATACAGAGTGTTCCATAATAGTATGTTTTTATTCCGGAGGATGAATCTGCACATGATTTTATGTAAAAAAATTGCTTCCTGTTAAAGTTTCAATAATTTTTCTGTTTTTTCTTTGTATCTCCCACAATTTTTGAGATACGTAGCTCAAATTTGGAACGTGCGCTACATGGCGGACCCCCAGGGCCACTTGTACCACAGGTTAAGGACTAAAATTCTCTACTAAGTAGAGGATTTAGCGAGCTACAGGAAATAATTATTTATTTTTTTGCCCGAAAACGGTGCAGATACGAAAACATTGCCAGACACAAAAAAGTTTCTAAATTGAACAGGCAATTAAACCCGTTCTAAAAAACACCAGTGGCGTACTGGAAGAAAGTTTGGGGGGCTGTAAGGAGGTCCGACCCCAGAGAAAGTATCACCCTGTACAGGGTGATTCGCAAATGGTGGCCAAAAATGAAACCTCGTATTCTTTGCTGAATTTTAGGAGGAGTCTATAAAGTTTTTATCTAGGATGCTTCGTTAAAAAGATACAGGGTGTTAAACTTCAAAAAATATTGTTTATTTTTTTTTTAAATAATTTAAAAACTAGTTAGTGATATAATTTGAACTTGGGCACATGTATTTATGTAAACATTGTACAAAATGGGAGGGCTTTTCCTAAAATTTATATGCTCCAGTGGCGGAAATACAGGATATCGGTGGCATATTTTTCTAAATAAAATAGTACGCCACTGCTTTACGGTAACAACCATAATATTTTCGGATTCATCTTTCAATTTTCTACAAATTACTACTTTCTTATGTTTTTGAAAAAAGCCTGATTTTCGAGTAAAACTTAAAAACCAACATGACAAGCACTATAATCATTCGGTTATTTCTTCGAATAAATAAATTAATAACATTAGTCATCATTTTAATGATTTTATTTGAGTAAATGCTCAAAAATACCTCCATTTCCACGAACACAGGCCCGACATCTTTTTAGTAACGAAAATGTAATTTGTTCAATATTTATTGTTGCGTGAATCTGATAAAAAGCAGTAATTATTTTTCTTCTAACTGCTCAGAATGTCAAAGTTGCTATCGCAGCCCACTATGTAATTTTAAAATAAAAAGCATTATATTGTGTAATAAGTGTGTAAGTGAGTAAGTTGTAACGAGCGTTCAAATAAAAACGCGGTCGAAGTTGGCTCTGACACATTGGACGTAGGGAGTAGCTTATAGCGACCAACTTAACCTCATTTCTCAACGAGCTGTATAGCAGCTGTCAGTTTCAATAACGTTAATGACTATATAACTTTATTTTAAAGAATAATCGTGATAACAATAACAAACAATTAAAGGAGCTGCGGAAAGTGTCCCCCTCCTTGTTATAACAATAAATTAAAGCAGCTGCTGAAAGTGTCCCCCTCCTTGTTCCAAGCACTTTTCACACCTGTTCCTCAAAGAATTAAAGACATTTTCTAAGATGCTCGGGGTATTGTTAATTTCACGAATCTTGTCTATAAGTCGAGCCTGCAGATGGTTTAAATCAGGAATAGGCAGTTCAAAAATAGTGTTTTTAAGGTAAGGCCACAAAAAGAAATCACACGGCGTAATATCACATGACCTCGGTGGAAATTCATGTTCAGCATTGAGACTTATTAGTCGATTTTGGAAAACTTCCCTCAACATATTCATCGTCTCGCCTGCCGTATGTGCCCTTGCGCCATCTTGTTGAAAGTAAAAGTTTGTAATTTCGTTTTCTTCCAGCTGGTTAACAAAAGGAGCGATAATTTCTTCTCTATACCTTTGCGCAGTAAGAGTACCATTAAAAAAAATAGGTCCATAAATCCTCCTTCGATTGAGAGCACACCAAACTCCAATTTTTTGAGCGTGTAGAGGGCCCTCGACAAAAAAGTTATCTGGTTTTTCAGAAGACCACATTCTCATATTCTGTGAGTTTACGTAACCACTTAAATGAAACCAGGCTTCATCAGAAAAAAAGGTGATATTATGAAGTTCACCGTAGTTGTTTAAAAACCATTCACAAAATACAGCCCGTCGCGGAAAATCAACTTCATGAAGTTCTTGCTGACAAGTTAAACGATAGGAGAACAAACGCAAATCTTTTTTTAACACTGTGTGGCAGGTACCGACTGATACTCCCACCATTTGTGATAAAACACGTACAGAAGTTCTTGGCGCATTTTCCATTATTTGTTGGACATTTTCTTTTAATTCTTCAGTCCGCTTTTTAGGTCGGCCGCTTCCTTCTTTTCTTGTTACACTGCCCGTTTCACGAAAAACATTAACACAACGCTGAACTGCACTTTGAAAAATTTTGTACTCAACAACGCCGGGAAATTGATTTTGAAATTCTATGAAACATTCCTCAATAGAATACTTCCATATTCCATCAATCTTGCGTCCATTTCTAAAGTAGGACTCTATGATAAACACTTTTTGTTCTTGAGAAAACACCATTTTAAACGCTTTTTAAAACGAAAATATTCAAATTGATAGCGGCGATATAGCGCTTTGACAGATGACGTTTAAGTTCATTTGCTATACGCTACGCCCTACGTCCAAATTTTCAGAACAAACTTGACCACGTTTTTATTTGAACGCTCGTTATAATTGTATAATTATTCTTTTTAAACTTTACTAATGTCTTGGTCTTGTTCTATAAAATATTTTTAGCTGACTTGTGAAAAAATTTTGCAAAATCACCGCAATCATGGTGTTTTGACAGGACTATTGTCCTGATAAGAGGAAAAATGATCCTTGGCAAAACAATTTTAACTTTATAGCATTTGTGGCGACTACAAATAAAAGGTAATTATTATCATAACTGACTATTTACTTCCAACAATGATTGTTGAACAGTTGAAAAATTTATTTATCTTTCTTGACCACAGCCAACTACCATTCCATAAAAAAATGTATAGAAGTTTGAAAAGAAATTTACTCTGATCGACTTTACGTCAAAAAGTTCATGTACCTTGGCTGTTTTTTGTTTTTATTCTCATTCAACGAAAAAGACATGAATATGATGAAGGCCACAGACACCTGACTTGAAAATCGACTATGTCCCGAAAATAGAGTACTCTGCAACCCTTAAATCACTTTATACAGAGTGTTTCATAATAGTATGTTTTTATTCAGGAGGGTGAATCTGCACGATTTTATGTAAAAAAATTCATATAAACATGTCCGCAAATGATTTCTGTTAAAGTTTTTTTTTAAATAGTCATTGGCGTAGAAGTTCTGTTTAAGAAAGGGGTTGAGCACCCCCTCCACTCCGCCACTGTGCATGTTTTTGAACATTCTTATCNAAAAAAGTTATCTGGTTTTTCAGAAGACCACATTCTCATATTCTGTGAGTTTACGTAACCACTTAAATAAAACCAGGCTTCATCAGAAAAAAAGGTGGTATTATGAAGTTCACCGTAGTTGTTTAAAAACCATTCACAAAATGCAGCCCGTGGCGGAAAATCGACTTCATGAAGTTCTTGCTGACAAGTTAAACGATAGGAGAACAAACGCAAATCTTTTTTTAACACTGTGTGGCAGGTACCGACTGATATTCTCATCATTTGTGATAAAACACGTACATAAGTTCTTGGCGCATTTTCTATTATTTGTTGGACATTTTCTTTTAATTCTTCAGTCCGCTTTTTAGGTCGGCCGCTTCCTTCTCTTCTTGTTACA
>NW_019419478.1:0-2074 GCF_000390285.2 Anoplophora glabripennis
CGCAAAATTGCCCCCGATGTTGCAATAAATAAATGAACGCTCAGGGTGTATAACGGTCGTGTATTTCACAGGGTATACCAATTTGCTCGTTTATATAATATGTCTAAAATATGTCGTCAATTATATAAGATAGAAAATACTGTATTTAATTTCAAATGTTTCTCGAATCATCATTTATTATAATCAATAGTTCAATGCCATTTTGTCAAGTTTGGGACGCACGATATATTCACAAATTCTTCGGTATAATACGGTACATTGTTGAGATACATAACAACTAAAGCAATAATCAAGCTTCAAGTTTTAAATCAGAGTACCGCGGAGATCATAAAACTGGATAATTTCGTCCTATCCATCTACTGTTACGGATACAGGAGTTCCTCAAGGATCCAATTTGGTGCCTTCACCTTTTCTTATTTCATAAACAATATATATCAACTTTAGTTGAAATATAAAATATGAGAAAATAATGTTGCACTGATAATTTATGATCAGTGCAATGTTATTTTTTTTAACGATGATTTAAAAATGTACCTATTTAAAAGTTTCTTTATTTGTTCATTATGATGCCTTACAAACCACTCTTCACTCAGTTCATAATTAGTGTCTGTATAATAATCTTCAAATGAATATGGCCAAGTGTAAGGTTTTTTCGTTAAACAAGAAACAAACTCATACAATTTAGTTACTCGTTAGATGTCACTTACTGTATCAAAAACAACTCGAAAACACTACAGCCCTATCGACATATCAATAACTTTTTTTGTCTTTGAAAACGTGGAATGTCCGGATTAGCTCTGTTCGACACAGAAAGGTCCAACTAGACAACACCAATATAACACTGTTCAATAACTCTAAAATAAATTGTTTCATAAAACATTTTATTTTTTTTATTTTTTTGTTGTAAATTAAATTTAATAAAATGACGTGTACTGTATTACCATCTACGACTTTTTTAGTATTATTGCAATACTGTACCAAGCAATTAATTCAATTAATAGTATCAATTAATTATATTAAACACAATATTAGGCACAAATTTCGCTTCACGTTTGATCTTATAATTAATTTTCAGATTTTCTTTAAATACCGCTAGATATTGTCTCCTTAATTTTATTTTTCCCCTTAACGCTGCCTGTAAAAAAAACAACGCAGGATTGCAATTAGATGGATAATTGCCATGGAGTTCGTATACGACGCAGGTGGAGAAGTTGTAATAAAGCAAGGGATTCGTGTTCCAGGTCACAAAAGATACCTGCCTAAAATTCCTGCTTTCAACCCAGCCACCAGAATCCTAATAAAACTTTATTAATTGCGTATTGTCACGTAAAATTCAGATAACTTTTTATTCTAACAAGGCGGAATATCGGTACGTGCTAAGTATATTTTCGTGTCCAAAGAGCATTTGATGATTCCCATTCAGAAGACGTATAATATTCATGTTTTTGGTTAAACCTTATGATGGTATCCCGGTGTCTATATACTTCTCAATAAAATGTTTACCTAAATTGGCACTACGCACGCTGCTTCTGAATGATGCAACTTAAATTATATTAATTAATTATGAGGTCGCAATATAAAATTATGTGGTCTTTAAAAGTCAGTAGCTTTTATAAAAAACTATTAAGAGTACCTATTTGTTAACCCTAATTTGTCAACGACTAAGTTTTATTAAAGTAGTAAAAATGCTTAATCCAAACCATTTGGTTTCAACAAATTTTGAGATAAATTCAGTTGCTCTATGTAAAACTTAAGACAACAAGGGAATATACTGTTATGTTTTATTAATTCGGAAAGGACCCCGCACAAACCTTATGGGAAACTCCGTTCGGTCAATTTTAATGAAATTTTGGGAATAGGTTGTTTTTGTTATGAGGAACAAAAGTCTTCATGGGCCCAAAGTTCGCTAATGGACAGTTTCCGAGATATTCGATGTTAAAAGTTGATAATGCGAATGCGTGTCAAGCACGTGTTTAAATGCTTATTAGTCGCGTAAAAGCTCCATGAAGCTTAAAAACTGTATAATACGTATATATTCGTCTAGATAGTGCGTATCCATTCGTTTGTGTGTGTG
>NW_019419478.1:2906-10272 GCF_000390285.2 Anoplophora glabripennis
AAGCATCATGGGCCTTTTACGCGACTAATAAGCATTTAAACACGTGCTTGACAGGCATTCGCATTATCAACTTTTAACATCGAATATCTCGAAAACTGTCCATTAGCGAACTTTGGGCCCATGAAGACTTTTGTTCCTCATAACAAAAACAACCTATTCCCAAAATTTCATTAAAATCGACCGAACGGAATTTCACATAAGGTTTGTGCGGGGTCCTTTTAAATCAATTCTTTTATCGGTACCGAGACACAAAAGTGTCGAATTAACACACATTTTCATATTAGATATATTTAAAGTAGTCATTAACAGGATGTGAATTACTATAATGGACTTAAATGGAAGATGTGTATAGATAGTATAAGTTAAAAATTTGTACCTAATTAATGAAATTTTCACGACAAAACGTCTCGACTGTCAAAGTTATAACTAAATTTGAATTTGGATATTCATTAAACTATGTAAATGCATTCATGTTGTACAATTATTTTACAGAGAACAGTAAAGAGCAATGTTACAATATTAAAAGTCAATTATAAGTTCTGGCATGAGTACATTTAATCATCATAGTGAAATTTTGACAAGTCATTGACGTAAGATGAAGGCATTTCACATATAAATCAGATTCATGCAATAAAACTGGTATGTAAATGAAGCATAATGTACCTGGAGCCAGAATATATGTATGGAATTAAACCTATACATCTGTGAAAACCTTTTTTGTAGCATATAAATCTTGACAGTTGTTGTTCCGTTAAAGTTTTGTAAATTGTTAGTTGTAAAAGTGCATCAAGACTGCAAAATCATATGTGCAGAATGTAAGAGACCCTCATAACTCCATAAAATGTGTTTAAACTCCAACCAAAGGTCAATTTGTTGTGTAGACTGTATAATGCTTGTCGGAGCGGAGTACTCAAAAACTTTCTTTCGTTTACATTTGAAAAAACGAATAAAGGCTGTGTAAAAGGTGTAATAGGTAGTACTAAAGACATAGAAAAGACAGACATGGTGAGAATTANAACCAAAGGTCAATTTGTTGTGTAGACTGTATAATGCTTGTCGGAGCGGAGTACTCAAAAACTTTCTTTCGTTTACATTTGAAAAAACGAATAAAGACTGTGTAAATGGTGTTTAATAGGACAGAAAGGACAGACATGCTGAAAATTAGTCTATGCATCAAAATTAAGGTGAATTTTGTAAAAATAAGTAAAAATTTGGTATAACGTTTAACTTAACCTAGGAATGTGTAATTAGTGTCAAATGACGTAGAAAAATGCAAGGAATCTGGAAATTGAAAGTTTATGCATTATAAGTCAATTCAAAAGTCAGTATTTGCAGAAATAAAATTTCAAAAATATGATTGTTATGTTGCTATAGAGACTTCACTTGTTTTTCACATTTGATAACACCAATATCCGGGCTCGAGATAGCCAGTCTTCCATGTTTATCTGTAGCAGTAACATCGTTAGTTTTGCTCCTAGAAAAACAATTGCCATCAGTTATAGTCAACAAATCAGTAAAAATTTGTATACTTACACAGCCATCTTGGTGGTCAAATGTCGTAACAAAATTTAACAGTCAAAAGTCAGAATGTTACATTAGCGGAAATGACATTAGTCCAAAAAAACATTCAACAGCCTCAACACAAGCAACTGGTAAAACAAATTGAAACAAGTTGAATTTGCATAAATAAAAAAGTGACAAGTTGAATCTTTAAAAAATTATAGTGCAGTGTAGTTCACCTGGAGGAATTCCTGTAACAACACATAAATGATACTTCGGCAATTTCCGTGGCGAGGCGCCACACAGTGTGCCCATTTGGACAAAATTCTGCCGACAGTGCAAGACTAAACCGATTTTCATGAAAATTTTTTTGCATGCTTGTTGTACCTTGAAAAATGACCTATGGGTGCGATAAATTTAATTTGTGGCCTTTTGATCTTGATAAAATTTGAATTCGTGGGACACCCAGTATGTTGTGCATAAAATACGTTTTTAAAATAACTTCACAGATATTTTGGACCACGCAATGCTCACGAAAAAGTTTTTTTCTGAATTCTTATTATCTTTGTGACTTCAAGCCATTTCACCAAGGTCATTTGAAAGTCAAAGGGGTATTTTATAGCCATTAGTGTGAGAAAGTGAACTTACTCCCTTGTTATTCATAATACAGAAAAAAAGTGTGTATAAAAGATGCACAAAATCAAAAAACCTGAAGTACAAAACTAATTTGAAACATACAGGGCGATGAGTAAAAACGACACACGCCAAATATTCCATTTTTTAAATGGAACACCCTGTATATTTTTAAACATATGGAGTTCTGAGAAAATTCTATATACTTACGGCAATACAAACAGTTTAACATTTTAGTGCGGGGCTGCCAAGTTATGTAGAAAATTCTTCGAATTTAAGACCAGAAACATGACCTCGAAGAAGTTGTATTAACATTCAACTACTAACACTTGGAGCAAAAATATTCACAGACTCCCATATTAGCTAATATCGATATTTTATACAGGACATTTTTTATAATACGATCATTTTAAGACAGTTCAAACTTGATTTTTCAAATGGAACACCCTACATTTTATTGTTCTATTTTATTCACATATCAGTCCACTTCATACTTAAGTATGTTCTACACCTAAAGTTGTTAATTTTTAAGATATGACAACATTTCTGGAAAAACCTATTTTTTATTATTTTCGGTCGCACGAAATGGCTTTGGAAAAAACTATCACATTGTGTCAACTTGTCAGTTCATAATTTATCATTCCATTTTGAGTTAATTTTATTGCCAGATATAGAATTTTCTCGGAAATCCATACGTTTAAAAATATATAGGGTGTTCCATTTAAAAAATGTAATATTTGGCGTGTCCCGTTTTTACTAATTACCCTGTATGTATTAAATTAATTTTAAGAATGAAGAAAGCTAAAATAAGCTTTCTTCATTCTGTATAACTTTTATATACAGTTTTTTTTCTGTATTATGAGTAACAAGGGAGTTATTTTACTTTCTCACACTAATGGCCCACCCTGTATATATGTATATGTTGAGGTAAGAACGTAGAGCAGCAGCTGGCTGAATATACTCATATCGTTTTATAGTAATTTTTGATTAATTCAAACCTTATCTTATGAATATACAGTATTTAGTCTATAACCTTCAAATGACCTTGGTGATATGGCTTGAAGTCACAAAGATAATAAGAACTCAGAAAAAAACTTTGAACAATTTTTCATGAGCATTGTATGGTCCAAAATGTCTGTGAAGTTATTTTTAAAACGTATTCTATGCACAACAGGCTGGGTGTCCCACGAATTCGAATTTTATCAAGGTCAAAAGGTCATAAATTAAATTTATCGCACCCATCGGTCATTTTTCAAGGTATAACAAACATGCAAAAAAAATGTTCATGCAAATCGGTTTATTCTTGTACTGTCGGCAGAATTTTGTCCAAATGGGCACACTGTGCGCCAGTTCAACGAGAGAACGTCAGATCAGCGCGACTACGGACATGAGATTTCGCAATATAGCGTGGTTACATGCGGATTTAACAACCAGCAAGAAATCTGTAATTGTAAGTGTCGACACTTATTAAACAAATTTACACATTTGAAACACAAAGCGCTATATAAATCTTTACATCAAAACGCCTAAAAATGTATGTATGTAAATCTCACTGCATACTTATATGTAACTAATGCACGATTTTAACCAATTCAACTACTGACAGTATAAACACATTTATGCACTGTTATAGTAGAAATTTAGGGGGGAATTTATTGTTCATTCATCTAGTTTAAGGATTACAACAATTATTGTAAATTGTAACAAAACCCATAACCTGCTAAATCTAGTAATATATTGATATTTTGTTATTTTAATTAATTACATCTTTCATTTAAAGAAATTAGAGTAGAAATTCAATACATCAAATTTTAAATCAAAATATAAAAATAAAACAAAACAAAGGAACCTACACACTGAGAGAGTCTCATAAAAAACAACTACATACAAATAAAAATAATAAAGGCGTAAACAACAAAAACATAATAATATATTTTGAAAGCATATTTTTGACACTTTTCAAATGCAACATTTTCAGGGACATCTAATTCAAAACATCAGTTAAATGTAAATAAGTTTACATGAACCCGAAAAACACACTTATTTCTTTTGTTCATTTAAATGTGTTTAGGATCCCATAATTCAGTAACATTTCTGATTAACAGGAAAACGCAAGTCATCCAAATGATATCGCAATTATTGACGAATTGTGAAGGCATAGATTTCCTTCAATAGGACACATTAAATCAACACATTTATAACTTCCACAAACTCAACAGCGGGGGAAATATTCCGGAAATTAAGTATATTTGTGAGATAGAAGCCAATCCACGGTTTATGGCAAATCACTGTTCTATAAATAAGTTAGAGGCAGTAATCCTTCGAAAGCGCTCTTCTTTATTTGAAGTTACTTGTTTTCAGTGCTTCGTTCTTTCCAATATCTGATACAAAAATATGAAGACATTTTTCAATTTTATAAAATGCAGCTTTACATTTTTTATCATTCATCTATCATGCTTTAGAAAATTATCTCTTTCTACTTCCGTAAGCCTAGATATTTATAATTGAGGAAATAAAACTAAATTGTTTTTTGGGGTAAAATTTTTTATCCGTTTTTGTAAAATTTCGTATAAAAGTTGTAGAGCATAAAATTCTACATAAAAATGGTCTATTGACTTTTTCTTGTAGGTACTATAGAGTTAGGGTGAATCTACTCAATTATTCATTTTACTGTCACTTATTGTTATTATACACGGTAAGTGGCCTATTAGACGTTTCAGAGGAACCAAAGACAATATGACTGAAATTTTGTTAACAGGGGTTATCAGATATATTCTCTTCAATGAAAATAATGCCATCAACGTACCACTTCCGGTTATACCGGAAGTAGCTGTCAATTTCGTTATTTTAAATGGAACACCTATATATTATTGCATTATCAACCAGATAAATTAAAAATAAGTCAAAAATGTTAAAGTTTCCCTATACCTAAATCTAACCGTTTTCGAGATAATCGTCATTTTACAAAAATTTTGACAGATGCAAGCGTTTCGAAAATTAATTATATCTTTCTTCTTTCTGGAAGCATTCACTTGCTTTTCGGAATGCACAAAGAACATAAGATGAACTACATTCCTCTGTCAAAATTACCTGAAGAAAGTTATATCAAGTGTCCCATTTTTCACGTTACATTTTGAAAACTTAAAACAGACAAAACGTTTTAAATTCAAATGCAACACCCTGTATTTTTCTGCATCATATTATAGAAAATCCAATTCTCTTTTCACCGGCATTGTAGGAGTTACAGTTTCAATTTTCTCAGATATTTGCGGTTCATTCTCAAGAATATTACGTTAAAAATATCATCCAACATGCCTTGAAAGGCAAATATTGATACTGTCATTCAGTAGTCTATCAAGTATTTGCTCGACAAGAAAAATACAAAATAATTGTTTTAATGAAGATATTTTGAAATTTTTTATATCCATGAAACATTCACCGTGAATCAAAATAATTAGTTGTATTTCTATGGTTTGGTATTTTGCAACTGAAACAGAATAATTAATGAAGTGATTTCGGTTGGTTTTCTAAGAATTTTTCTCTAATTTTTAATGTTATAGTAAAAGTTTTAAAGAATAGCAAAGACAATAAATAAGATAATTTCAAATAACTAATAAATACATTGAGAGGATACTATAATTCAAAATTTTTGTTACTTTACATTTCATTGTTTTCTTAATGAAAGGATGCTTATAATAGTAATAGTATCCCAATGGTAATAATAGTATCCCAATGGAAGGAAATCCTATTAGGTATTATTTTTGTGTAAATATACCCCCTCATTATTTAAAAGATGCAACAAACGTGAAACAACGCAATTTATTAATGTAATTATGAAAAAAAATCAATATTCTACAAAGAACGCTATTGTATGTAGATGGCCGATTCGTCCAATTCCTCAAATTTTGTAAAGTACCAAATCATAGAAATGCAGCTAATACTGATTCATGGTGAATGTCCGCCCCATGGATATAAAATAAATTCAAAATATCTTCATTAGAATAATTATTCTGCATTTTTCTTATCTAAATTGTACTTGATACTTGTAGATTATTGAATGACTATACTAATATTTGGTTAAATAACAATTCTGACTTATTTTTAATTTATCTTGTCGGTAATGCAAAGTTGACAGCTACTTCCGGTATAACCAGAAGTGTCACTATTTTCATTAAAGAGAACATATCTGATAACCCCCGTGAACAAAATTTTAGAGTCATGTTGTCTTTGGTTCCTCTAAAACATCTAATAGAACCCTACATACCTCAAACTAACTTATCCGCGATAATTTTTAAGATGCAAGCGCATCAAGCGGCGAAAGCAGTAAGCTCCGAGATAAGGTAATTTTGACATTTCCCTTCGTGTTTACAGATTCATTTGAACAACATTCGTTTTATTTCCCATTATTATTAGTAACTTTGTTATTAAACTGCGNATGCAGCTAATACTGATTCATGGTGAATGTCCGCCCCATGGATATAAAATAAATTCAAAATATCTTCATTAGAATAATTATTCTGCATTTTTCTTGTCTAAATTGTACTTGATACTTGTAGATTATTGAATGACAATACTAATATTTGCCTTTCAAGGCACATTTCAAGATATTTTAACGTAATATTCTTGAAAATGTAAGTAAACACCAAATATCTGAGAAAATTGAAACTGTAACCCCTACAGTGCCTATTTCAGTGAAAAGAGAATTTGATTGTCTATAATATGATGCAAAAAAATACAGTGTTCCACTTGAATTTAAAAACTTTTGTCGGTTTTAAGTTATCAAAATGTAACGTGAAAAATGGGACACTTGGTATAATTTTCTTCAGGTAATCTTGATAGCGGAAGGTAGTGCATCTCATGTTCTTTGTGTATTCTGAAAAGCAAGTGAAAGCTCCCAGAATGAAGAAAGATATAAGGAATTTTCGAAACGCTTGCATCTGTCAAATTTTTTGTAAAATTACGATTATCTCGAAAACGGTTAAATTTAGGTACAGAGAAGTTTTAACAATTTTGACTTATTTTTAATTTATCTTAATTTTAAAGAGAACATATCTGATAACCCCCGTAAACAAAATTTCAGTCATGTTGTCTTTGGTTCCTCTAAAACATCTAATAGAACCCTACATACCTCAAACTATCTTATCCGCGATAATTTTTAAGATGCAAGCGCATCAAGCGGCGAAAGCAGTAAGCTCCGAGATAAGGTAATTTTGACATTTCCCTTCGTGTTTAC
>NW_019419479.1:0-8526 GCF_000390285.2 Anoplophora glabripennis
AGGTACATCAGTTTTGGTTGTAGTATGATCCTGATGAGGATCGGCTTGTTTTGCAATTGGGGATGGCTTTTGTCGTAAAGAAGAGAATACAATTTATCTATTTAAAGTTATCCCTGGGTAAATTCACGGTCGTATCCAATCGTAAGTCCACTCCATTGTAACATAACCCATACAGACCTAATAAAAACAACATACCCACCCTGATCTTTGTTCGAATTCTCTGCGATCACTTCTTGGTGGTTGAAACCTGCAGATTCAAGTTCTACTAACCGTAACTCGGTGCTACCGTGTGTGCGACTCTTAGGCCGCAAGAGACCACAATAAGCGTCCACAATATTCAATTCTTCAACCAATATTGGGTTGATATAGTCTAATTGAAAACAACAGCAATAAGCAGACTTTATTTATAATTATTGGCTACCTAACTTAAAAAAGTATTTTTTAAAACATATTGTGCTAATATTTTTGTATATTTGTTGCTATTGTTTTATAATCATAAAAATATTTAAAGTATTAATACAAAATATGTGGAACATTCACTTCACACGATTAAAAATGATTTATTTAGGTGGGGTGTTTAATTTATAAGTGATATCTATCCACTTAAATTAAAAGAAATACATCTTATGGATGTCCATATCTGGATGTCTCAATTGGAATATTCTTTTAGTCAAGAAAAACTTTGGATGTATGTACATCCAAAGTTATAACAACCTCCATTAAAACAGCAAACGATAAAAACAGACTATTCATAGGATGAATATCCAAAACAGATCCATGGATGTCAGGACCAAAGGTAGACAAAAAACGGATATCTCTAGAAGTTCGTGTGCTATATAAGTATGTTTGTACTTGCTAGAAACGTCATTGAACTAAATTATCGAAAAATTAAATGGGAATGTCAGTGGGCGCACACACACTTGATGAGTGGCTCTATATTTCTCAATATATCAGCTGACTACTGTCGAATTACTTACTACATAGGTGTAACGTTGCCCAGACAGCTCTGAACTTTTACGGATGACGCATTTTGGATAGTAGACTAATCAACCTTTAAAATATTACAAGATTCAAATAAATTACCCCATCATTAAAATATGAATACAATTTACTTCTTCCATAACTTCCTTCAGCTTTTGTGTGGTTTATAAGCCAGACGGAGTAATTTCTTATCTATAAATATATCGCTGATTCAGAGACATAAATGACATTATTCAGTTGTTTTTAGACGGTCAACGCACTGCTTGAGCTTCAGGATTCCAGAACAGTTTCGATGTGGATGTTGTGGCCAAGAATTGGCTTGCTGCAAATTTTCGAACCTTGAACCGTACGCGACAGGGTTGAATTTATTCTTGGAATACTCTTAATGAGAAAAATAGAAAAATTAAACACATCCGACGAAGAGCTTGACGTTATTAATGCTTTGAAGGCTGATTATGCAAAGATCTATGTACATGGCAAATGTTGCTCAAAATAATAAGTTTTATTTTGTCTGCGAAGTTGTATGGATATTTTACTAATAATTCAATTAACATTAATTTTATATTTCAAAGCAAAATTGGTACCAGATGCTACCATTAACGTTCACTCTATTGTCGTAGAAAAGGTTTTTACACACATTACTTTCGGTTTTGTAGTAGATCTTCATGGTCAAACATGAACGTGTATTTAGGTATCTAAATAAAACAAATTGAAGATTGCAAACGATTTCAACAAATAATATTAATTGGTGAGATATATAACTTACAAAACATTTGTCATATGTTTAAATCTCATTGCTACTTTATGTCTATTGATATATGTACCTACTTACACGAAGAGACCTACTAATCTGTAGGTGCTTTGATGCATGAGTAGTATCGCATTTTTTAACTAATGACATTGTGCGAAACAGTTACCTCACGTGCTATACCTCGACTGGGATTGAATTTTACCACCAATATCTAGTAAATAACTAAGAACATTTATCACGAGAGCAACCAGATAAAGAGCTTTTCAAAAGTAATGCAGGACTTGAATTGTGCGCCATTTTGATTTCGAAGTGTTGGCAGGGCAGTGCATGGTCGCATGATGTAGTAAACACGTTGGGGTTAGATCAAATAAAAGTGCTATATGACGGATGAGCGAATGGAGATTATGAAAATTAATTACAAGTACGGAGAGTGTGTACCTGAGACTGTGGGCAAATTACGAGGAATTTTCGGTAGAAAGAACGCCCCAAATAGAACAACTGTAAAAAGAATAGTGTCCAAATTTGAACAAACAGGTTCGGTAGCAGAACAGCAGAAAATATTGCAATGATAAGTGATAGTGTGGCGGAAATTCCCGCAACTTCAGTACGCTGCCCATCACTGTAATAAACATTTCAAAAAGCACAATCCAAGGGATTTTAACAAAAGATCTGCATCTGCATCCATTCAAGATTCATCTAACCCAGGAACTGAAACCAGACGACCATTTAAAGCGCCAGACATTTGTGACTGGATGTTGTAAAATTAACAAGTAGACTGTGATGTTGCTAAGAAAATCATCGTTAGTGAGAGACACATTTCCATCTTAATGGGTATGTGAATTTGGGGCAGACACTATTCTCGGGTCATTCAAGAACCACCACTGCATACCCAAAGAGTGTGGATTTTACGCGGGTGGGGTGATTGGTTTATTCTTTTTCGAAAATGAGGCTGGAAACGCTGTGACTGTCAATGGAGAAGGATATCGAGAGTGGTATGGATTTGGATGACATGTGGTTCCAGCAGGAAGGTGCCACCTGCCATACCGGCACGTGAAATTATCTATTACGGCAGAAATTTAATGGACGACTCATTTCACATAACAGTGAAGTGACTTGGCTGCAGAATTGCGAAAGCGCGACACAGAATTTTCTGAAAAGAAATCGAATATGCCAAACAAATCGCGCAGGATATCTGTCCGGTATCCTCTTTCATTTAATGGCAACGCCTACCATTTTGAAACATTAAGAACTTTGACAAATTTTTATTTGTTTGATATACTGAATTTAATTAATGTAAGTAACTCCGTACTATATATATATTGTATTAATTGTATTATAGTTATTATTTGAGATATAAGTGATTTTCATTCTCTGCTACAACGGTATTTGAAATAATTTCATTTATGTGAATTATATAAAGGAAAATGGACGAAAGGCACACTTCACTGAAAAAAACACGGCCTAATCTAATAAACAGTTAATTTTTAATTTATCGCATCATTTATTTACTAATCAAAAAAAATTGTTTCAGCTATTGATCGTTGAAAATAAGCGAAGTGAAACTATTCCCTTATTTTTATTTCTTTCAATTAATAGCTACAAAGTAGCCTATCCGCTGAACGTTAAATGGTGGTTATGGTGCACAACTCAATTAATTTATGAGTGAGGAGTATGATAGGCTACTTGATCTTTTACAGTGCATTCAACCATGTTTAATTAGTTATTAACTGAGTCAACCACGTAATTGGAGACTGATAACTATAAATTTCAAAACAAGAACTAGAACTACGTCGGTAGTTTCCGCTACGCAGCTGCGTGATTTCAGTATCAAATTACTCGGAAGGAATATCTCCCTTCCAACTTTTTAAAAATTGAAGATTGAATTGTATCGGTTGTCAAAATTATATGAGATTTAGAATTACCTCTAAAACTATGCCCGATAGAAAAAAACTGATATATGTTTCTTAAACCTAATTGTAGGGCAAAAAAAACACCACAAACCACAGCTCCTATCTGGAGTAAACTTATATCTTTTTTTTTTCAGTTTCAAAATCCGTACTTTATACTCAAAACCCTGAATATTTTGTTACCTAGGATTAGTTTATTTAAATTAGCCCCAAATTTTTATATTAACCTGAAACAATTGGATTTTAATAAATAAATAAGATTTAGTAAATAAAAAAATAACTTTTGGAGTACTTACTAAACAATTAAACCGACTGCTTTTAAATAATTGGTCAATTTTATAACTAATCTTAGAAAATTAACTATTGTAGAGAAAAATACACTTACTTCATTAAATATTTTGTTTCAATTTATATATTTTCATATAATGTAGATACTGACCTGACTAATTCATATTTGTAGCTTTGTGTTTCAAATGTAATCTCCTATTAAGACAATTCTTTTATTAGATTATAGAAAGATCATAAAAATTACTTTCCTGAAATACAAATATAAAGTATATTTATAAACATTTATTAGACAGATATATTAGATATATATTATTCCTTTCTTAAGGCAGTGAATAGACAGATGATTTATGAAGTTTGCTACACTGAGGGAATCGACGAATAACAAAGTTTTGCTAAGATAATCTGTATTATAATAGCAATATTTTTTTTATTAGTATTAAGATGTCATATGCCAAGCATAATACAAACTATTTTACTAACACAATTTTACTACCTTAAATCGATGCTTTACTAAAACAAGATGGCACCTTCTTACGGTGAATAGGTACGTTTTTCTAGCAATTTTTCTACCATATGTGAATAGATGACTTATTGCACTAGGTAAGTACGTGTCAATGTAACGGTTCAAAATAATTTACTTATTCCTGTCTAAAAAGTAAGTTATTTGTAGTTAAATAATAAATGTCTTGGTATTATCATTAACCTAGCAAGGCTAAATGATATTTCCCTCAGTGTATACACAACGTACGGATGTAAACGGATCTTGACAAATTCTAAAATTCCAGGGCAATATTGTAAAAATTTTTTAAGGATCAATCATAAAATTTTGCCCTAAATTGTTTTCTGTAAATCCCTGTTTTAACAAGAACATTTTTATTCACATCGTAGATACTTTTTCCAAAAAAAATATTGAAAAACTTACAATGTGAGATTTAATAAGACATAATTTAAAATTAATTTGTTTTCACAAATAGTAGAACAAATTAAACACTCTGTACATAATATTTCCTACATTAATATGGAGAAGATCAATGAAAAAACAAACGAAACGAACAAAAATAACTTTCCATTAAGAAGATCTCACTGATTGAAGTAACATTAAGAAATAAATTACGCATTTTTAAAATATGACCGTTTTGCATGGCAGTTTGCTTGAAGTCATTAATTATGAGTTACCAAGCTGTGATATTACATACATATGGGATCAATTTATTATATTCTGAGAAGTCTGCGATGTAAACCANCAACCAACATTGCACGATTGACACTGTCAACAAAAAATCCCTAAATCAGTAGTAATGATTCTTTTGCAATGAAGTGACAAAATACTGTGAAAAATATATATTGCATCTTAACGTAATCTTGATCTTATTGCTTTAATAATTTCTAATTTTACTTAAATTTAATTGCTAGGGCGAAGTAAATAAAATTACTATTACAAACAGAATTACTGGATATGTGGCTTATAATCATTTATAAAGACTGTACTTAGAAAAATATTAATCACAGTTACTGAGGGTTTTGCGTCAAAAAATACAGGGTGTTAGAAGTTTGACTGCCTTAATTTTAACAGACAATAGAATACATTAAAATAAACAAAAAGTCCTTATATGGCATGGGTCCAAAATTCAACCATGTCTAACTTGATGTTCAAAAATTCGATTATTTAAGGAATATTGACATAACGTACATAGAATACCATAAAATACAATGTTTAAAACTTTTTTGAACTTCTTAACTTCTTTATGCTTAATTCTACAAAATAACTGGCATTGTAATAAATTTAAAATTCGATAAAATTCATATCGAGCAATGTGACAACGGCGTGGCGAATAACACGCGGTACTAAGCTGTCCAGCCAGCAATACGCAATTCAGTTGGTATCTGGAATTCGACAGTGTCTGAGTGTTTTTTGCGAACCACTATTTCCTTTTCTTGAGGCGTTTTCCAGCGAGTGCGCGAAAATTGGATTCGAAGGTGTCGTGCGTGCATCGAAAATGGTGGTGGACATTTTGAGTATATGTTGTAGTTTGTTTTTTACTTGTGCGTTTAAAAATGACTAAATTTTGCTTTTTGGTAAATACCTAAATTATTTTTTATACGTATGATTATTTGGATGACGTGAATCTTTGGGTACTTTAATTATAAATTTTTCAAAATCATAATTTGATTAAAAGTTAACTTCCTGTTATAAGAGATTAATAATCACTAAAATTCGAGCTAAGATTTAAGCACAACACTATCTTCGTACTACAAAATCGATACATTTTATTTTATTTATTTAAAAACTGGAAAACAATTGTCTTGAAATTTACAAAATGTTCCACAATAATAGTTGTTTACATTTTTTCCGTAGGATAAGTCTGCCGTGTGCACACGTGGTATGCATCAGCTGTGTGGCGTCAGGTTAAACGCTGTNGAGTGTTTTTTGCGAACCACTATTTCCTTTTCTTGAGGCGTTTTCCAGCGAGTGCGCGAAAATTGGATTCGAAGGTGTCGTGCGTGCATCGAAAATGGTGGTGGACATTTTGAGTATATGTTGTAGTTTGTTTTTTACTTGTGCGTTTAAAAATGACTAAATTTTGCTTTTTGGTAAATACCTAAATTATTTTTTATACGTATGATTATTTGGATGACGTGAATCTTTGGGTACTTTAATTATAAATTTTTCAAAATCATAATTTGATTAAAAGTTAACTTCCTGTTATAAGAGATTAATAATCACTAAAATTCGAGCTAAGATTTAAGCACAACACTATCTTCGTACTACAAAATCGATACATTTTATTTTATTTATTTAAAAACTGGAAAACAATTGTCTTGAAATTTACAAAATGTTCCACAATAATAGTTGTTTACATTTTTTCCGTAGGATAAGTCTGNATTGGATACAAATAATTGTGAGTTAGATTTAAAGTTAATATTTACTAAAAAATTGATTTTATAATTACAAGTAATATAAATAATAAAATTTAGTGTCCCTTTGGCCAAATCAAAAGCGTAATAATCTACTGAAAAATCCCAGATCCAGTATCGATCTTTAATGTTATCGATATCGATAATATCACATGTATATCTTCTGATAAATATTGGCAAACGTTAAAAAAGCAATATATGAATGTATAAAATAATATCATATTTGACGACGCACGTTGCACGTTATTTAATAAACAACAAACAGTAAACAAACAAATAATACATACAGTTGATCGTAAGTAATGAGATATTAGTGAATTTTTTATTACAATGTTAATAAACTTACCTTAATCCACAAATTGATATTAAGTAAAATGCAGGGTGTTGCGGTTACAAATTTTGTTTTGATTTTTCGTCTTAAATGAACTAATATTGTAATTGAATTAGAATCACCACAATGTTGAATAAAACACTGCAAATATTCCGATTTACGTTTAGTGAAATTTTACCGGCACGTCCTTATTACCTAAAAATGGCTATGTGTAAATCTTTGGTTCAAAACTTAAGGAAAAGTTAGGGTTGATAACGTTGTTGAACCCAATGCATGTGACGCCCTCAAAGATCTACATTGGCGTACACTACTTCGAAAAAATATCACATAGTCATCAGTTCAGTAAATATGTTTGACACTGCTTTGTTTAATTCCAATGAGATTTGTACTATTTTGATAGTTGGGTTNACAGTTGATCGTAAGTAATGAGATATTAGTGAATTTTTTATTACAATGTTAATAAACTTACCTTAATCCACAAATTGATATTAAGTAAAATGCAGGGTGTTGCGGTTACAAATTTTGTTTTGATTTTTCGTCTTAAATGAACTAATATTGTAATTGAATTAGAATCACCACAATGTTGAATAAAACACTGCAAATATTCCGATTTACGTTTAGTGAAATTTTACCGGCACGTCCTTATTACCTAAAAATGGCTATGTGTAAATCTTTGGTTCAAAACTTAAGGAAAAGTTAGGGTTGATAACGTTGTTGAACCCAATGCATGTGACGCCCTCAAAGATCTACATTGGCGTACACTACTTCGAAAAAATATCACATAGTCATCAGTTCAGTAAATATGTTTGACACTGCTTTGTTTAATTCCAATGAGATTTGTACTATTTTGATAGTTGGGTTCAAATATGTATATGGTTCAGGAAAGCTTTCGTGTATTGGACAACAGTTTCTCGTTTTTTATTTTCTTCATGTATGAAGTGACTAAAGAATACCTGCAAAATGTTCTTGGTTGAAAATGATCTGTAATTACTCATTCGTATTCCCTAAATTTTCTTTGTACTAAAGCAAATGCTTTTACTTTTAAGTAGACAAGCAAATACAGAGCTTTCGTAGATGCTTACAAACCATGTGACCGCAGAGGTTATGCATTATGCAACCAACATTGCACGATTGACACTGTCAACAAAAAATCCCTAAATCAGTAGTAATGATTCTTTTGCAATGAAGTGACAAAATACTGTGAAAAATATATATTGCATCTTAACGTAATCTTGATCTTATTGCTTTAATAATTTCTAATTTTACTTAAATTTAATTGCTAGGGCGAAGTAAATAAAATTACTATTACAAACAGAATTACTGGATATGTGGCTTATAATCATTTATAAAGA
>NW_019419480.1:0-1485 GCF_000390285.2 Anoplophora glabripennis
AAAGTTTTTATCTAGGACGCTTCGTTAAAAAGATACAGGGTGTTAAACTTCAAAAAATATTTTTATTTTTTTTTGAATAATTTAAAAACTAGTAAGTGAAATAATTTAAAAATTAGGCACATGTATTTCTGTAAACATTGTCCAAATGCTGAGGGCATTTCCTAAAATTTACATGCTCCAGTGGTGGAGATTTAGGGTATCGGTCTCATATTTTTCTAAATAAAATAGTACGCCACTCCTTTACGGTAACAACCATGATATTTTCGGATTCGTCTTTCAATTTTCTACAAATTACTACTGTCTTATGTTTTTCGAAAAAAGCCTGATTTTCCTGTAAAACTTTTATTTTTGGACACCATTTGTGAATCACCCTGTATATGTACGTATTTGCATAATAGTATGAAACATTCAATTATTTCTAATCTGATGTTAGGTGTTGGTCACATATTTTTTTAAAATTAAAATTAATTTTCCCAGATTTGTTGTTGTACATATATTCCTTTTAAAAAATTTTAATTTACTATTATATAACTTTAATCCGAAAATAATAAAACATGCATTGTCTGCCAAGCAGAACAAACAGTATAACAGTGACATTATTTTAAGTAAAAAACATAATAGTGATAGGAAAAAAGCTCACCTTGGTTAGGTTGCGTTTTAAAAAGAAACAAACGAAAATTTTCCGTTACTTTAACTACATTTCTTAGTATTTTAGTCAATACAAAGTACTAATTTTGTATTTCCTATTAAAATTACGCATGGTTCTTTGATAAGACAATTACACAAGGGCAAGGATAATAAAATTGAATACAATTACAAACAGATTTGTCATTGATTGCCTGTATACAGGTATGAGTTGTGCTATGTATATGAAATGATTCATCAATTCCCAAGGCCATTTTTAAATTGTTAGAGGCATGTTTTGTTATGGGGTACACAATATTTCATTATCTGTTAAGTGCAATTTGAAGAATTGAAGTTTTTCGGGTCAGTTAAATGGAAATAGAATACTGAATTACATTGGTATGTGTTTGGCTATAAAATTCTAGGAATATTAGCTATTTTTTTGCACAGACCTTTCGACCTTGCTTATCTAAACATTTATTTTTATCTGTTTATCAATATTTAAAAAAAAATACGATTAAATGTTTTTATGCTACACGTGTTACGAAATTAAGGCAATTGTTAAATATTTTATCCACAATCAGCTTATAATCGAACTTTTATCCACACAAATGAACCGTCTGAAGTGATACTTTATACACTAGTGGAATAAAGCATCTTAAAAATAATATGTCTTGTGTTAAGCGAATTGGGCGCAGAGAAATATATTTTCTGCATATTGCAACAGCATTCACGCAAAATCCTTCTTCTATAATTGTAAATTTTCTTGAAATGTCCGTCTTGGTGTCAGGTATTGAAACAAGTAGATAACTGCCAACGTCCTGTACGTCACTAATTTTCAAATTTGTCAATTCGCAGCAT
>NW_019419480.1:2428-3068 GCF_000390285.2 Anoplophora glabripennis
GACATTCCTCAATAGAATACTTCCATATTCCATCAATCTTGCGTCCATTTCTAAAGTAGGAGACTCTATGATAAACACTTTTTGTTCTTGAGAAAACACCATTTTAAACGCTTTTTAAAACAAAATATTCAAATTGATAGCGGCGATATAGCGCTTTGACAAATGACGTTTAAGTTAATTTGCTATACGCTACACCCTACGTCCAAATTTTCAGAACCAACTTGACCACGTTTTTATTTGAACGCTCGTTATTTTCCAATATCTATATTTTTGTAGACCTTTATAGTAGCCTTCAACATCGAATACTTTGACCACAGACAAAATTGCATATGTTTTTTTTTCAAATTTAGAAAATACTATAGCATGTCTTCTTCATTTATTATCATTACTCTCCGTTTTTCCCTCCATTCGTTAAATTCGGCGGGCACTCTTTCGTAATGTTCCCTGAATTTCGCTGGCAATAGATGGCAAATTGCTTCTTGAGCTTCTTCAAAAACAGTCACAGGAACACAATTACTTGCTTGCGTTTTTACCAAATTCAGATAGAACTATTTATTAAATAATTGATAATAATAAACAATGTACCATAGCAACCAGTAGGTATAACAAAACCTACCAACCTTTTCATTGAGTACTAATA
>NW_019419480.1:3882-10438 GCF_000390285.2 Anoplophora glabripennis
AGATAGATAGATAGATAGATAGATAGACTTTATTACCCATTTAGCCATACAAAAAACATGAAGGTTCGTCATCATTATCAGTTATAAAAAATATAATATTTGCTACATAAATCATATTCATATTCATATTTCATATTATTAACAGTAGCTACAAGATTATTAGGAAATATAATGATACACTTATGTCCTAAAAGCAAAATATTTGCAAAACATAAACTCCAAACTATGAACTTTTTTCTAGGCCCTGACATGGGAGAGTCAAGCCAGTGTCGTCCGGAGAGCAGCTCCCTCTGACGAGAAAAACGCTAGTCAAACCATAGACGACGCCATTCACTCCTTCAAAACTGGCCTTGACGACTTGGTGAAAAACATCCAAGTAGGGAACAAGATATTGTACAAAATATTCAAAATAACTTTGTCTTACTTTGTGCTCAACACTTAGTGAAAATGCGTTTATTTTCCAGGGCAACGAGTTGTTTAGAAACGTGAGCGAAACCCTGCAACAGTTTGGACAGACCGTGCAGCAGCAAGGGAAAGACCTGATACAGAAGATACAGACAGATGGCCAGACTCGAGTGTAGATTGTCTAAATTCAATTTTAGTTTAATTAATTTTAATAAATACTTGTTCATGTATACGAATCTATATTAAAACTTAGTTAAAGTTACTATTGTCGTTTTCTTGCATTCTCTGAAACAGTGATAAGCTGGCAACATTGCATTTACTCTATCAGACAACCAATATAAAAGTTACAGGGGTGATATGCCACTAAAAATTATTATATTAGAGATTACTTAAAAGGCGTATACAGGGTGGTCCAAGTAGATAATGGTCTAAATACGCAGTATACGCTGGAGCTAGCTCAGATGCAAACTTATTCAAGGTCAAGTGACATTTTATAACTCCTTATCATAATTTCTTCTTGCAAGGGTACGTTATTAAAACAGAATCTAAATAATTATCAGACGTTTAGAAGAAATCTTAAAAAAAAGGTAAATGATTGCCCTATTTTTTTAATATTTAATTAGAGATTGATATTAATATTGGTAGGTACTTATACAGCAATTCTTTTCTAATTTAGATTTAGTAATTTCTAAATTTACTATGTTAAGTTCTTTTATATTACAAGAGTTACAAAAACAGAAACCCACGCTTTTTATCATGATTTATTAAAAATTTTCTAGGGAATTCGGTATAAAAATATATTTTTTACAAAGAAATAAACTTTATTACGCTAAAAGTCTTGAGTTCTGATAAAAAATAAACAGTACAGTAGAAATACAGACATGGCATCAGAGTTCGTCTATTGTTTGGGCTTCTCCAAAGTCTTCACTTGTTCCCTCAAATTGTTGCCAACCTCGATGATCTGATCCAGGAATGTTTTGGTGGCATTGCTCAGGTCTTCTTTGACTTCTGCGAACGAAAAAGATACGAGTCAGAAACATTTGACACTCACTATTCCACGTTTGCAAACAAAAAGAAGTCTAAATGGGATTGTTAATCGAAACTTACTGGCAGCTTCCGGTTCAATAGCTTTGGTCAGCTTCTCTGCTTGAGCAACGGCATCTTTCAGACCTTTGTCCAGTTTGGCTTTGATTTCTTGCGCCTGTTTCTGACCCTCCGGACCAAGGGCCGACTTAAGGTTAGCAGCTACTTCGCTGAGCTTGTCAGATACTGTTTTCAGAGCTGTGTCGATCTCTCCTTGGTTGTTTTTCACCTGAAATAACGAAATTTTAGTCAGGTCGTGAGAAAAAAAAGTTGTCGCGTGATTGTAAGCTTACCTCAGTCTTGATCTTGTCCACAGCGGTCTGAACGTGGTTAGCCAGGGTTTGGGCTTGGGTGTTTAGGGCTTCTACGACTTGTTTGGAGTCGGGTAGATTTCCTTCTATCGCGCTGGTAACGTTGTTGACGATGGTCTGAGCGTTGGCAGCGAGCTCTTGCAGCTGAGATTTTTCCGCGGGCTTCGCTTTTGGCTTAGCAATAACACCCTGTATACAAAATTGGAGATTATCACGTGAACAGGCATCGAATTTTCAAGGCAGCGCTGATATTATCCCTCTAATTGTTACACTCGTTGAATTAAATAATTCCATTGACTCCGTCCAAACTCAAATATGGGAATAGAAATGCATTACAATCAATTATGTACGACATATAGCCACGAACTGTAATTCGATTCTGCAATTTAATTGTTATGGCTTCTATTGAAGCTCTGCAGTACATTCGCTTCCTGCTTTGAATGTTTATAAACAATAGAACTAACGAGACTGCCAATAAAAGGCTTGTAAAAATTAGTTTTTCAAGGTGGGTACAGCTCTGGACGATAAAAGTTTCCGAAATAGACAATTGACGATAAAAGACTTGTAAGAATTAGTTTTATCGAGGTAGGTACAGCTGTAGACTATAAAAAGTTTCCGAAATAAATAGTTGACGGTAAAAGGCTTGTAAAAATTAGGTGGGTACAGCTAAGGAGATACAAATTTTCCGATATAGACAATTGACGATAAAAGGCTTGTAAAAATGAATACTGCCAAGGTAGGGACCGATGTGGAATATAAAAAGTTTCCGAAATAAACAGCCGTGGACAATAAAAATAAACAATTGGCGATAAAATGCTTGTAAAAATTAGTTTTGTCTAAGTAGGTACAACTGTGGACGATAAAAAGTCTCCGAAATAAACAATTGACGATAAAAGGCTTGTAAAAATTAATACTGTCAAGGTAGGTACAGATGTGGACTATAAAAGGTTGTCGAAATAAACAGTTGACGGTAAAAGGCCTGTAAAAATTAATGCTGCCAAAGTAGCTACAGCTGTGGACGATGAAAATAAACAATTGGCGATAAAAGGCTTATAAAAATCAGTTTTGTCGAGGTAGGTACAGCTGTAGACGATAAAAAGTCTCCTAAATAGACAATTGAGGATAAAAGGCTTGTAAACATTAGTGCCGACAGGGTAGGTACATCTGTGGACGACAAAAAGTTTCCGAATACTGTCAAGGTAGGTACAGCTGTGCATGATAAAAAGTTTCCGAAATAAACAATTGAAGATAAAAGGCTTGTAAAAATTAGTTTTTCAAGGTGGGTACAGCTCTGGACGATAAAAGTTTCCGAAATAGACAATTGACGATAAAAGGCTTGTAAAAATTAGGTGGGTACAGCTAAGGAGATACAAATTTTCCGATATAGACAATTGACGATAAAAGACTTGTAAGAATTAGTTTTATCGAGGTAGGTACAGCTGTAGACTATAAAAAGTTTCCGAAATAAATAGTTGACGGTAAAAGGCTTGTAAAAATTAGGTGGGTACAGCTAAGGAGATACAAATTTTCCGATATAGACAATTGACGATAAAAGGCTTGTAAAAATGAATACTGCCAAGGTAGGGACCGATGTGGAATATAAAAAGTTTCCGAAATAAACAGCCGTGGACAATAAAAATAAACAATTGGCGATAAAATGCTTGTAAAAATTAGTTTTGTCTAAGTAGGTACAACTGTGGACGATAAAAAGTCTCCGAAATAAACAATTGACGATAAAAGGCTTGTAAAAATTAATACTGTCAAGGTAGGTACAGATGTGGACTATAAAAGGTTGTCGAAATAAACAGTTGACGGTAAAAGGCCTGTAAAAATTAATGCTGCCAAAGTAGCTACAGCTGTGGTCGATGAAAATAAACAATTGGCGATAAAAGGCTTATAAAAATCAGTTTTGTCGAGGTAGGTACAGCTGTAGACGATAAAAAGTCTCCTAAATAGACAATTGAGGATAAAAGGCTTGTAAACATTAGTGCCGACAGGGTAGGTACATCTGTGGACGACAAAAAGTTTCCGAATACTGTCAAGGTAGGTACAGCTGTGCATGATAAAAAGTTTCCGAAATAAACAATTGAAGATAAAAGGCTTGTAAAATTCAAATTTTTGGAAAAGTTACTGTTTTGTAACATGCTGTACCTACTCCTTAAAACACCAATAAAGAGTTACCTACAGATTATAGAAATATATCATTTTTGTGCTTATTTTTGTCTACTTCTATATTAAAAAGATATTTAACATAAGCTGCTGCTTTTGATATAAATTAACTATGATATTTTAGTGCTTCTTATCGGGACACTCTGTATATTTACAAATACATATTAGAGATATCGAGATGTAATTTGTTAAAGGAAAGTAATTCTAAAAAAAATATAACTGCAAAGGGTGTTTCTTTGGTTTCCAAACAATTAAAAAAATAGTGAGTAAAATTTTTAGTTATGTTTTTAGTCGATTATATTATTTATTACCTTTTAATATTTTCCCATTATTTTAAATTAAAATATGCAATATATATGTAAAATAAAACTATAATAGTAATAAATTTATGATGAAAATTATATAAAACCTATTGAAAATTAGTTTCAAACTGTCGCATTTTCATACAGGGTGTTTCAGAAAGACCTCCCGTATATACAGGGGGTGATAGTACGACAACAAATAAGTAATAATACAATAATTTTTTAAATAGAATTTTTACGAAAATTTCCAAACGGTGGGATATATTTTTATAAAATTTGGTATTCCGGGGTTTTTAAGGATGCCAAATGCGCTGGTCTAATTATTTTTTAAATATTTCATAGAGGGCGCTAGATTCCTATTACATTTTTAGTTCTAACTAACAATCACTAAAATTTTGATATAAGGTTAATTAGAGTTTAAAATATTACTAAGAATATATTCGTTGTTTATGAGACATCCATCAATAAGTTTTAACATAAGCCTACTTTGAGAAAAGTCACTTATTTTATACACCTTAATATTGTAAGAGTTTAATTAAAAGTCATTTTTCTCGAAAACCGTCCACATTAGGAGGTTCTAACAAGAGTACATTATTTGTAGAAAATAAAATTGTACATTAGAGATTGCAGCCCGAATGGTAAAAAACCTTACCTTAAAAAAATTAGAACTTAAAATGTAATAGGAATGTAGCATAACTAGCACCTTCTATGAAATATCCAAAAAATAATTAGACCAGCGTATTTGGCGTCCTTAAAAACCCCGGAATACCAAATTTCATAAAAATATTTCGCAGCGTTTGCAAATTTTCGTAAAAATTCTATTTAGAAAAATTTATTTTGTCATTCTGTATCTCAAAAACAAGAGGAGATAGACATATAGTTCATAAGACAAACAATTCTTATTTTCTGTCGTACTATCACTCCCTGTATTTACCAAAGGTCTTTCTGAAACACCCTGTATATTAAAAGTTAGATAAAAATTTAATACAGAAATATTATTTTTTTATTTCGAAAACACATATATTCTATTATTATTATGTTTTTTACTGTATTAAGTATTAAACTAATTCAAACAAATTGTAATAGAGCAAAAAAATATGTATATTAATTTTAGCTTCAGGTCAAAAGTTTTAATATAGCTTTTTCACCGAAAATGATCACCAATATCTTTTTTATTTTTGGCTTTGGAAAAAAAACACTCGTATGGTCCTTTAAGGTTTTGAAGATTGATAAAAAAAAACAATTGAACATAGCGCACTGTTCTTCTCGGTATAATTTAAGATTTCTTTAAATGGAATACCTTGTGTTATTTTATATTTTAGCGCGATCTGTTTTTCTGTCCCCAAAAATATAAATGTTACCGGGGAAATCAGTTGTTTCGGTGGCAACCCTGTATATATTCAACGACCAGGTATTAAAAAAATAGTTGCGCCAATGAAAAAAATCACTGTACTCACCTGTAAGGCGAAAATAGCAACGGCAACAAAAACTACGTTCTTGATCATCTTGCTTGTCTCTGCGAATCCACCAACTTACTGCAACGCCAGCTCAAAACTCACTGACGCCTATGCACTTGGTCTCGTACCCTTTTATACGGAATCAGTCACCAAGCTGGACCTTTGTAGCATCCTTGGCCTTCCTTATCACCCCAGATGCTCCAAGAATCGGTAGCGCGAAGTGTAAACAACTGATTATTTACTGTTTACTCTTTCGTCTTCGGAATTTTTAGGTTTTTTCTTCGTTATTTGCATAATATGTTCAAATTTTTGGCAGCAGTGCTACGGTAAATTTTGTATTGGGGTCTAGAGCGATGGTGCAAATTTCTTTCTCGTAATATCGGGAAGGTTGCAGGTTTTGTGTAACCAGGTTAAAGGTCTGGCAATTGACCGTGAGATTATTATTTGGGGTGTTGGATTTTGAGAGGTGTAAATGTCACGGTAGGTTTGAGCCGATATTTTGGTGCCGCAACATTCGTAACCACCTGTTATTACATATAGTTTAGGAGCTAGATAGGGTTCCGTGGCCAATCGGAGTGACACGGCTGCAAACAACTTATTCTTCAGTAGTTTGACCTCCTAAACCCAAAAAACTTGGTCGCAAAGCTTGAAAGTGGTCAGTTTAATTGTTATTAACAAATTAAATGTTTAAATGGCTGTAAAAAGTTTATTTTTATAGCTAGTGCAATTTTTTATGTGTTAATAGTTACGTTTTCTCATAACAAACATTTATTTTTTGAAAATTAAAAAAAAGATTAATTTTAACCAAAGTTATTGCAAAGCGCGCGTA
>NW_019419481.1:0-1498 GCF_000390285.2 Anoplophora glabripennis
TTGCTGCGCCCTCTACCCGGGCAAAAAAAATTGTCATCGAAGTAGGCTGTGGCTACAAAATATTGCTTGATTTTTCCTCTTTCATGCGATATGCTACATGTTACCTGTATCTTTTATATGTATTACATTTTTTACAATTTTGATATAAAAAATGTTAACATTTTCGTGTTAACGTAGAAATTGTTGTAGACACGTCAACTACAAACATTTTAATAAATACAATATACTTCTTTTAAGCAAAATATAGATTTTCGTTTCACATTCTTATAAAACTGGTTTTTTACTTTAGAGAAAACTGATCCTTCAACATTATTCTTGCACAGATAAACAAAGTAGCTTACGCTAAATGTAGCACGCAATGACAACAAATGTGTTATCCCAGTAATGACATCATTTAACAAATTGTTTATTGTTATAGTTTATACATAACTGTTGGTTTGAAAATTGTTACAGTTCACTGTGATTTAAAAAACTACAATTTTGAATAATAATGATATTTTTAGATATTGAGAAGTTTAATATGTTTGGATTGTACCATCAATGCAATTTCAGTTATATTCAAGTACTTGCGGAATGTAGAAAACCTTCGCTAATAAAATCAGCTGTTATTAATAAAGTAGGTAATGTTAACAGAATTTTAAATTATGTAAATAGAAAAATGAGCAAAACAGTGAAAGATTGAAGTGAACTACAATTTCGAGAAAGATATTGCAAGAATGATATAACGAAAAAATGGTTTCAAAAGGTGAAAAAAGTGCATCTCTTGAGGGAGGAATGTAAACCGAGGATATAAGGATTCTGCAGGTGGTGACAAGAAAGAAAGAGGGAAGATCCTTTTAGGTATATGCAGAAGAGTTCTCTTGTCAGATGTGTCTAATTTTTGTAACAATGGATTTGTTAATAGGAACATTTACTTCAAACGGTAATTTATATTGGTATGGAGAAACTGCATTTCTACAGAGGTTTTCAATAAATATTTGGGTTAGAATTCTTGAAACCAAAACCATAGGACCTTACTTCTATGATGGTAAACTGATGGGTGCCAGATATTACAGATTCTTTGCTTGAAAGAAGTAGGTACATTATATTCATTAAATTTTTTGTAGTTGACATGGTTAAAACAATATTTACATTAATATATTATTTATATAAAAAATGTATTTAATATAAAAGATAAAAGCGACATGTAGTACATCGCATGAAAGAGGAAAAAACAAGCAATTTTTTGTATTCACAGCCTGCTTCGATAACAATTCTTTTTGTCCGCGTAGAGGGCGCAGCAAATTACATACGATACTTCAAAAATTTGTTTACACCAAATTTTATTAAAATAAGTTTTCTCCATCTCCGGGTTTTTTTATTATTACTTATAAAGTTGTCCATGGATCTCAAAATTGTTTTTACAACCATCCAGGCCTTAAAAAATGCAACAAAAAACACAGAGATTTTTGACATGCATCGTGTATTAAGTGAGATACATAGGAGTGGCCTTCTTATA
>NW_019419481.1:2039-8450 GCF_000390285.2 Anoplophora glabripennis
CTGCATTTCAACAAAGGTTCTCAGTAAACGTTTGGATTAGAATTGTTGATGCCAAAATCATAGGATCTTACTTCTATGATAGTAAATTGATGGGTGTCAGATATACAGATTCTTTGCTTAAAAGAAGTACATTATATTCATTAAATTTTTTGTAGTTGGCATGTTTAAAACAATTTCTACATTAATATATTAATTATATAAAAAATGTATTTAATATAAAAGATAAAAGTGACATGTAGTACATCGCATGAAAGAGGAAAAAACAAGCAATTTTTTGTATTCACAGCCTGCTTCGATAACAATTCTTTTTGTCCGCGTAGAGGGCGCAGCAAATTACATACGATACTTCAAAAATTTGTTTCCATCAGGTGAAAGATATCAATTTTGCCATGAAATTTTCTTAAAATAAGTTTTCTCTATCTCTTAAAATAAAAAAATTATAACTCATAAAGTTGGCGCTGGATGTCAAAGTTTTTACAAGCAACAAGGCTTCAAAAAATGCAACAAAAAACATATAAAGATTTTTGACATGCATCGTGTATTAAGCGAGATCTATAGGAGTGGCCCTCTTATAGTAGACAGCCTGTATGTACTCATGTCTCTAGTACAGAACTTTTTTTGTGGAGTTGTGTTATTTCCTTTTCGAAATCTCCAACAGTACACGATTACTTCTATTAAGCTTCCATTTCATTGTCTGCAGCTGGATTTCAGATACATGCATGCAATAAATTGTTTTCTTTGTGTAAAGTAAATAGTTTGTACAGACTTTCTAAAGAATCAAACTAACGCGATGAATGTTAGGAGACCTGTATGTAGAAAAAATTCGATTATTTATTAGTATTACTGACTAATGCAAGGATATGGATTGCAAGCTACCGAGTACTACAGAAATCGCCATAAATTGGAATTTACTTTCTGTTACCATTTTCGTGTTGCAGTCATTGCGCTTTTCAATAAATCCGTAGCACGATTTTTACATGACTATTTAAAATTTAGCACAGTATCTTGAAAATAAAGTTACACTTTTTTTCCTTAATTTATGTCGCAAAACACACCAAAGTTCTACCAAACATTTTAGTTTCACCCTGTATGTTATTAGTGCCCACTAAGCTGCGTATGGGGATGTTGTATGAAAATTTTTGCTAGCCTAAGTTCTTACCAAATTATTTACTACTGACGTTAAATAGTACTCAACATGTGTGTTTCTTCTTTTGTTATCGACTCAAATAGCGTTTCGACTTATAAACTTAAAAAGTTGTATTGTCTTAAAACTAAGAGATTATCAAAAAATGAAAAGTTTATTGAAATGTGCCTTTTGTCCTCTCCTATATTGCGTATTACATTTGCCTCATTTTCGGTAGAATACAAACTGTCGCATTTCCTACGGAAGTGGCAAGAGAAACTGACGAAGGAGATAAGAAATGATATATAAATATCTACTTTATTGCTTACCATTTGTATTTTTAACATAACCGACTATAAATATTTCTATTCTTCCGTGAAAATACTCGTTCAGATCAAAATGAGAATTTTATTTTACAGTGTATTTTTCCTCTGTGTAATATTCGTTGTGTTGAGTAGTGGTGCTACATTAAATACACATCGCATAAGAAGATTTCTTGTTAATCGAGTAAACTGTCCTTATAATGAGATATACCTGCGAGGACGATGTCGAAAGTTGGTAAGATTACAAACTATAGTAGAAGCATATCCAGAAACGTAGTAGTAAGCCAAGGGATCAGATTGCTCTTAATTTTAAGGATGTAGTTAATAATCACCCAAAAGATTAAAATTTACAATTTAGTTCAATGTATGTCAGTACATACTAACATGAAACAGTAATTAGTTTTAATTCTTTGATGTCACAAAAAATATTAGCTCCAGATTGGCACCTAGAGATTTATGTTTTGGGTTATAACTTTGAAACCACCTTGTGTATTTTCATAAAATTTTCGCATAGGTAGTGAATTACAGACAAGATTCCAAAATTCAATGTTAATGCCGGACTTTGCTATAACGAGATATCCAGAAACGGAAAGATTATACGAGGTGAACAAACATTATTTCAACATTTTTACAGATGTCATGTTATCAAACTGTATTTTTCGAAACCTGTCATCAAAAGTCGTCATTTTCGTTAAATTTTCAATTCACAAAGTGAGTCTTTTTTATCACCTAGCTGTAAAATATTTTTATTTTGCACTATATGTAAATTGAAAATGCCGATATTGCAGTGAGTTAAATTTATGCCAGATCCAGTGCTGACAGTTATCGTGGCTTGTTGTGGGTGTTCACTGAGGCTGTTACTGTAATTGTTTAAGTTTACTGTGCTCGTTGTATTATTGGCAAGTTCTGTAGGCTCTGCTGAAGATGGTAGCGATTTATTTGCAATTGAAATTTTATTTTATATAGAATCTTCTATATACAAGGTGAAACTGAAATAAGTATTCAAAATTTCTGAGCTTGTAAAACAAGTCAAAAAATGACGAAAACTATAGTACAATTTTTGTCAGTGGCGGCTCCTAAGGGAGCTACGCTCTCCTAAAGGGGTAACCTCGGAAACAGTTTTTAATGCGTAACATCCAAACGGCTCGACATTAAGTCACGAAATTTTGGTGAGATATTAACCTTGACGTGCTTAATAAGTCTCATAAAATACATTTCAAAATTTGCTACAGGGGCGTGAGAAAATGCAGGACCCAGGGACAAATTTAATCATATCTTTTTTGTAGTCAATTTTTTCTAGTTCCTGACTCGAAAATATTGAAATTTGAAGTATTTAACATAAAAAAGGTCCTCTTGTTAAATTTCACTAGGATGTGCCGTTTTCCAGTAAAATCGATTTCAATCATTCCCAACGTGCTCCAAATTCAACTTTCATTACATAGCAAAATAAATTAATTGCAGTGTGCCATGGGGAAAACAACTAGTCTGACAGTTAACAGAAATGTCAAATATTTTTAACACTCTTAATAGTAACAAATAAAAATATGGTGATATAAATAAAAGCTAAAAAATAGATACATATGAGATTATTTATTAAACTATTGTAAGCGGCTGAAACTTTTACGTAACATTTTAACAGATTTAAACCATTTAGTTTAGTTTAACAAATTAACCAAATATCTTAATTTCTTTAGCAGAAAATGTGCCCTAGTCAAGAAGACAGACTAGATTCAACTTTCAAAATGTCCGCCGTTTGCCCTAATGCACGCACGTAACCTGTTTTCCAAAGAAAATAGGTTCCGGTATAGTTTGTGCTCCACATTGAGTTCATTAAATGCATTTTCTATACGCTGACGCAACTGTTCCTCATTGTCAACAGCTTGGAAATACACATTTTGTTTCATTTGACCCCACACGTTAAAATCCATTGGGTTGAGGTCCGGTGACCGTGGAGGCCAATTTATGGCAGCATCATTTCCTCGGCCAATCCAGCGATTTGGGAAGTGCTCGTTTAACCACTGTCGACATTGACGGTTGAAGTGAGGAGGGGCGCCGTCATGCATGTACCATAAGGAACCTCGTCTTACCAAAGGAATATCCTCTAAAAATTCATACAATCTAGTAGACAAAAATTGATGGTACATTGCTCCGGTTAAATTTCCAGGCATGATGTGATATCCAAATAGATTATTTCCTAATGTGGCAGCCCAAACATTTATTTTAAATGAATGCTGATAATGGGTTACCTTCCGAGCATTAGGATTTTCTTCGGCCCACATATGTTCATTGCGCATATTAAAAACACCGCTTCTGGTAAAGGTAGCTTCATCGGTAAAAATAATATTCGATAGAAACATCGGATCTTCGGCTTGCCTGTCTAAAACCAACTGACAAAACTGTCTGCGCATGGGCCTGTCCTGTGGTAAAATGTCTTGGGCCTGTCTATAATGATAGGGATACAATTGTTGTTCTCTCATTATCCTCCATACTGTCATATGAGACATGTTATTTTGAACTGATAGTCGTCTTGTACTAAGAGTGGCGTTAGCTTCAACTAAATTTAAAATATTTTCCTCATTCAGGACATTTCTAATTATTCTACGCCTGCCTCTCTCAAAATTGTTCCTTTTTAACGTACCCCGTTCTCGCAAACGCCTTTCTGTGCAAAGAAATGTTTTGTAATTGGGCACATTTCTGTTGGGGAACTTTTCACCGTATCGTTGTGCGGCTGCTCTTGCGCTTCCATGACATTCACCTAACGTCAAAAGCATATCTACATACTCAGAAAATGTATACTGTTGCATTTTTAAATTATTTGATATTTTTATTTACTATAAAACGGCACTGCGAATACTCAAATGACACAAATTTGAAACTAAAAATACTTGACATTTCTGTTAACTGTCAGACTAGTTGTTTTCCCCATGGCACACTGCAATTAATTTATTTTGCTATGTAATGAAAGTTGAATTTGGAGCACGTTGGGAATGATTGAAATCGATTTTACTGGAAAACGGCACATCCTAGTGAAATTTAACAAGAGGACCTTTTTTATGTTAAATACTTCAAATTTCAATATTTTCGAGTCAGGAACTAGAAAAAATTGACTACAAAAAAGATATGATTAAATTTGTCCCTGGGTCCTGCATTTTCTCACGCCCCTGTAGCAAATTTTGAAATGTATTTTATGAGACTTATTAAGCACGTCAAGGTTAATATCTCACCAAAATTTCGTGACTTAATGTCGAACCGTTTGAATATTAAGCATTAAAAACTGTTGCCGAGGTTACCCCTTTAGGAGAGCGTAGCTCCCTTAGGAGCCGCCACTGACAAAAATTGTACTAAAGTTTTCCTCATTTTTCGACTTGTTTTACAAGCACAGAAATTTTGATTACTTATTTCAGTTATACCTTGTATGTCTCCGCTACCATACTAGAACGCCACCCTCCATGTCGCTTAATGATGATAATACCGGCTCCTGCGTTGGCTAACAGAATTGCGGAAGAACGTCTAAAGCAGTGGCCTGTATAAGTGAGATAAGGCAAATTGAGATAAGTTGCTATTTCTTTTGGCACATTCCTTATTTTGTTGACGTCAACCACTTAGTTAACACATTATTCCCTGACGGAATAATTGAACCTTTATTTTCTATATCATCGATTGTTATCTTTAGTAGCTCATCATCACACAATTGGGGCCGCCTTACTCAGTTTCTACGAACTAACACAACTGTTGTCTTGCTTCACCATAACACAAATTTCACTATAATACAAATGTTGTCTTGCTTCACCATAAATTAAAACGATATCCATCAACACCAAGTTGCTATACACGCAAGCCATTTTCGACACTGACTACAAAAAAATCTATTGTAAACACTATCGCAACGATGATTGTAAAATCGGATTTCAGTACTCGGAGTCGGTGAGGCCACGCGTATTGCGAATGACGCTAGAAACTACACCTGTCCATCTATGTAATGATTGAAAGTACCTCACCTTCAATAATTTTTTTCTCGGAAACTACAAGGATTTTATCCATTTCTAATGCCGAAATTATTCCCAAATTTGTTTAGATAAGTTTTGAATCACCCTGTATACAGACCAAGAAATTTAACCCCAATAACATTTTCAACAGATTTTCCTTCAACCCTAAGCAACAAACTAGAGTCTAGTAGAGTCTACTGTAGCGTTTTTAGTACAGAACTCTACCGCCATAGTCTTATTTACATTTAGCCTAATGCCTTTATCTCCACACCATTTCTCTATTCGCACTATATCACTGCAAGGAAAATGTTGAATATTCCTTTTGTTTTCTGCAGAAATCAATACATTGGTGTCGTCTGCATAAATTAAATCTGTATTGTTAGTTATACCGCATAAGGGCAAATCGCTAATAAAGCAATTAAATAGTGCCGGAGATAAGCAAGAGCATTGATCAGCTCCACTGTTAATATTTTTTTGTAGTAGTAGTAATTTTGAAAAATTATGTCTGCTTCTTTTAAGATATTGTTAGGGAAAAAATTGTTTAACATTCAATTTTGTTTCAGTATTGGTAACTCGCTCCCTTTTCGATAACACACTAATAAGGATCCAAGTAACCAGCTTCATCTGAGTATACTGTATGCAATTAAATCATATACGCAATAAAATTGTTTAAAAGCAGGTGTTTATTTTATTTCAATAAGTAGACAAGTAGGTAAAAACAAAAATATAAATTAAATAAAAGTACATCCACCTTTTTTCCGTTGTAACACAAAACATTATGTTCCATGTACCTTTGTCGCAAAGTGTCTTTATTTTGAATAAATGCAAAACATAAACATTAATTCTCGATTAAAAGAATTACGTACCATTAATTTCTAACGAAATTGCTTAAAAATTACACAGGCATGCAAAAAAAGGTGGACTGTTCAAAAGATAAGAGCCATGCCACTCTATACAGGGTGTCCCATATAAAACTTCC
>NW_019419482.1:0-8667 GCF_000390285.2 Anoplophora glabripennis
CGGCGCAATAACGCACAAAGCCTCCCCTCCCCAGCTCCCCTCTCCAACTCCCCACACGACATCCCAACCGTACCACCACTACCAAACATCATAGTGAATAATGAAACAACTTTCACTCAGCCATTCAGTCCACAACAAACGTTTAACACGTTACAATCGAACGGCCGTGCTTAACAAATGAAAATTCAAGTCTATAATTTTCATTACGGACTATAAACAAATAATTTGGAACTCCGACAGTCTGTAATTTCTATTGCCGACTATAAACTCATAAAATAAATTCGAAAAACTTTGAACTCGACGACGAACAAAATAGTTGGTCTCGTACTAACGTACTTTTGCCAGTTCACGGAGAGATAACTACTCTCCTAAAATAAAAGTTAATGGTAATGTAATGGTTTTTAAAAGAATTCGACGACAAGTCTAGGTTCCAGATTCGTAATTTACGAATTACGAATCTAATAAAAAGAATTCAAGTCTGCAATTTTTATTGCGGACTCTAAACTTTACCGCCGTGGCAATCGCGTGCCTCAACGAGGGAAAAATCACCGGTGGAGTTGATTGACCGTTGCCGAGCGCTTGCAAGGATTTACGGTCTCTCGACGCCACAGAAGCAAGAACAGGAGCAACACACCGCGAGGCTTTGCACTGGGTCTGACGCCGGCGTCAACCCTAAGCCCTAGAAGAAACAAGACAGAGCCGGCGTTCCAACGACGGGGCGCGACAGTAAGCCGCCCTCGAGGAAGCGACTAGGCCCAAGCAAGAAAAAGACGACCATCGGTGACGCGTGAAATATCGTTTCGTGATCGGTGGATACGCCGCGNCAAATATCCTTCCTATTGGTCCCAAAATCGGAATCCAACGCCACACAATGAAACGAACTACCTCTGTCACATTAACATTACTCTTCACCCCGCATAATTCCACTCTTTCCAATAATTTTTTTTCAAAATGTTCGTCTTCAATGTCCCTATCGATCCCTCTTTTGGAATTTTTTATTCCGATCTTTATTTTATTAATAATTCACTCCAAAATTAGATTTTTATGAAATATTTTATTTCGACATAAATTTTAACCTCCACCGCACAAATTCACTTTTTTCAAATTTTTTTCAACTAAAAATCTTCGTTTCCTTAAAATACTACAAAACTATCATAATTTTCCAAATATTTCCATTTATCAAAACATTTTAAATAAGAAATTTCACGACCTGCGGAAAAATTAGATAAAACAAAAATTATTTAAAATCACTCGAAGAATACTCAAAATTATTTTCCACAATTTTTAGATGTATTTCAAATTTTTGGATTTCAAATTCTTTAAAATATCCCAAATTTTGACCGACTATTATAAAATATTTTTTTTCGTATTCCTCGACTGATTCTAAACAACTTCTGATTCATCTAATTTTTCCCCAAGTTCCGAAATCTCTAATTACATAATCCGTTTTCCACAAAAATTTTTTCATTATGACCATTTTTGCAAATACAGAAAAATTTTCTCCCAACTTTCTTGCACAAAATTATATTTTTTTTCTGAAACCTACGATTTTCAACATCAATTTTCCAAAAAACATGAACTTGCGCCATGGACGACCACATTTCCGCCAAAATTCGCTTTCTTCTCATAAATATCGATTTTTCAAATCAATTTTCAAAAAAATTACCACAATCAAAAATCCCAAAATAATAATCCACGACAAAATTGAAAACGAACATTTTGAAATAAAATTCACCCCGAACCGTGAAACTATGTCAGATGTACGATAATTTACATGTAACAATAACCTTTCGTCCAACTGTGCGCCGTTCGGATTTATTGACATAAACGACCCCTTTTCTCCATCACAACTCTTCTAAATTGCGACTAACCCATCCGGACCACGATAGCCAACGACAACTTCAGCAACACAGTCAGAAACCCGATTCCCAAAATCAATTAAAACGCGAATGCGACAACCACAATTAAAAAAACCACTCCGTAACAGATCCTCCGTCACAAAAAAGCATCCCCGACGCGATCACGCTACCTTTTCTTATGAAGAATTTATTGCAAGGATCCACGACAAAATCCTCTGATGCTACTAACTAAGACACCCGATCCCATCGCGGACGTTTTTCTGTGACGGACGATCTGCTACCGATTGGCTTTTCTAATCGCGATTACCGCATTCGCATTCTAATTCAACCAGAGAATAGCGTTTCCTAAATTCGTTTAGAAAGTCGTCATTAGCTTTCGTCCTCCATACATACCCATCGCTCAAAACTTATAACAATCCTAACGTGGAAAAACCGGCCACACTTCTGAACAAATCCCGACGGCATCCTAACCCAATTTCACGTCGATCTCACGAANAAAATTCGCTTTCTTCTCATAAATATCGATTTTTCAAATCAATTTTCAAAAAAATTACCACAATCAAAAATCCCAAAATAATAATCCACGACAAAATTCAAAACGAACATTTTGAAATAAGATTCACCCCGATCCGTGAAACTATGTCAGATGTACGATAATTTACATGTAACAATAACCTTTCGTCCAACTGTGCGCCATTCGGATTTATTGACATAAACGACCCCTTTTCTCCATCACAACTCTTCTAAATTGCGACTAACACATCCGGACCACGATAGCCAACGACAACTTCAGCAACACAGTCAGAAAGCCGATTCCCAAAATCAATTAAAACGCGAATGCGACAACCACAATTAAAAAAACGACTCCGTAACAGATCCTCCCCGTCACAAAAAAGCATCCCCGACGCGATCACGCTACCTTTTCTTATGAAGAATTTATTGCAAGGATCCACGACAAAATCCTCTGATGCTGCTAACTAAGAAACCCGATCCCATCGCGGACGTTTTTCTGTGACGGACGATCTGCTACCGATTGGCTTTTCTAATCGCGATTACCGCATTCGCATTCTAATTCAACCAGAGAATAGCGTTTCCTAAATTCGTTTAGAAAGTCGTCATTACCTTTCGTTCTCCATACATACCCATCGCTCAAAACTTATAACAATCCTAACGTGGAAAAGCCGGCCACACTTCTGAACAAATCCCAACGGCATCCNATCGATTTTTCAAATCAATTTTCAAAAAAATTACCACAATCAAAAATCCCAAAATAATAATCCACGACAAAATTCAAAACGAACATTTTCAAGTAAAATTCATCCCAAACCGTGAAACTATGTCAGATGTACGATAATTTACATGTAACAATAACCTTTCGTCCAACTGTGCGCCGTTCGGATTTATTGACATAAACGACCCCTTTTCTCCATCACAACTCTTCTAAATTGCGACTAACCCATCCGGACCACGATAGCCAACGACAACTTCAGCAACACAGTCAGAAACCCGATTCCCAAAATCAATTAAAACGCGAATGCGACAACCACAATTAAAAAAACGACTCCGTAACAGATCCTCCCCGTCACAAAAAAGCATCCCCGACGCGATCACGCTACCTTTTCTTATGAAGAATTTATTGCAAAGATCCACGACAAAATCCTCTGATGCTGCTAACTAAGAAACCCGATCCCATCGCGGACGTTTTTCTGTGACGGACGATCTGCTACCGATTGGCTTTTCTAATCGCGATTACCGCATTCGCATTCTAATTCAACCAGAGAATACCGTTTCCTAAATTCGTTTAGAAAGTCGTCATTACCTTTCGTTCTCCATACATACCCATCGCTCAAAACTTATAACAATCCTAACGTGGAAAAACCGGCCACACTTCTGAACAAATCCCAACGGCATCCTAACCCAATTTCACGTCGATCTCACGAAACAAAACTATCTTTTCCTAATAATCTGCAAATTCCAAAAACTATTAGCGACGTTTTCATAAATCCATTCCCCTTCACTACTACCACCTTCGATTTCGCAAACAATCAATTGAAAACGTTCTATCTACCCTACCTTCGAAATACACGACTTTTCGCTTCGTTCCCCGAACCACCGGAATTTTTAGCAAATTTCAAACATTTTTTACAAATTCGCCCCTCCACCATAATCCGCGATCAATTGAAATTACATTTTTCTAATTTTAATTTTTATCGTCTTTTTCTTACTCGTACCCAGACATTTACCAGCGAGGAAGATTATGCAAAATTTCAGGCGTTTTTACGACTCGTCACCATTGTCGACGTTCCATATTCTCCTCGTCATTGTCATTTCAAAGTTCTCGTAATCGATCGCCAACTCAAATGAAGCGACCACGAAAACCTTTAAACGACAACTACAAAGAAAATACCAAACACCAACAACAACAATTCCAACGACCAACCGCAAAGACGCCAAATTTTTTATTAACCAACCCCACACCAAGTTTCTGCGCACGATACGGAAAAAAAACCATAAAACTTTCGTAAATATCAAATTTTCTTCGATCTCCCATTACAATAAAATGACAAATTTATGAAACTATATGTGATTTTGTAAAAATTCATACGATTCCCAGAACAAAACCAATAATCTTCGATTTCAAGCATTTCATATATAGAACGTTTCCAACAAATTATTTGCAAACAGCGCCTTATCCATTCGAAATTCACCCTCCAATTGATTTTCAAAATTCAACCTATTACGAACGAATACGATTTATAAAAACACCGTTAATAATTTTCACAATTTGCAGATTATTAATAAATGACACTTTCGTTTCGTAGTACTCGCATAAAATAGAAGTCCCACACCGTTACATTTTATTCAAACACCCCGTCCCCCTTTACTACATCACGACTCTTATAAATTGCCAAAAACCGGTCCCAATAACGACTTCGCCAGGCGACAAACTAAAAACCGCGACCCACGGAACGAATCAAAACGCCAACACCACAACCGCGACTAAAAAAAACGCATCAATCACAATCCGCCACCCACACAAAAACATCCACGACGCCATCGAACTACCTATCAAACCCCCGCAACAAATTCCTCGCCATAAAAAGTGGCACGATCTAATCGCGATTATCACATGCATTCTGATTCGTCTGAACCGCCTTTCTACGTTCACTATAAAGAACATCCCCGCCTCTCCTCGTACGTATCGATCACTCGAAATTTATAAAAATCCTTATTTCGTCGAACCCCGATTCCACGACGGTACCACGAAACGAAACTCTTTTATCCTAAGAATCTGCAAATTCAAAAAACTATTTACGGTATTTTCATAAATCCTTCCCGTTCACGACTCGCCAATAATTATATCGTTTAAAAACGTTAACAACTAATTCTTTACGAAAGACATGTTATCCATTACGAGTTAAGCGGCAATTGAACTTTTGACAATTGTAATATCGAAAGTAATCGTTAGACGATAAAATTATCAACGTTTCGCGATCAGGTACGATTTACATAAACATAATTAAAATTTTTTTAAATTTGCGGATTTTTAGGAAAAATAAAAGACAATTTCATTTCGTGGTACTGTCATGAAATCGAAGTCCGACGCCGTTGAATTTTATTCAGAAGCGCCACCCCCTTTTCTACGTCACCATTCTTTTTAATTGCAAGCGACCGGTGCAAACGACGACTTCGCCAGCAAACTTAAAAACACAACCCAAAAAACGATCAAAACGCGAACACGACAACCGCAACTAAAAAAGCGCATCCGTCACACCCCCTCCGCCACAGAATAACATCCACACGCGATCCGGCTACCTTTAATAATCCAGAACAAACCTCTAATGCTGCTGCTGATTATATAGCCCCATCGCGTCGCGGATGCTTTCCTATAAAGAACGGTCTGCTCCCGATATCCTTTTCTAATCACGGTTATCACGTTCACATTCTAATTCGCCTCTGAATGACATTTATATGTTCGCTAAAAAAGTCGTCCTTAGCTGTCATTGTCCGTCCCGGTCGCTCACAATTAATAAAAATTCTAACGTACAAAAAAGAGACTTCTAAACAAAACCCAACGGCATCAGACCCTATTTCCTCCACAATCAGAATTTCCAAACGGCCGATTCGGACGACGAAACCCAACGACACCTTCGCCAACCAACTTAAACGACAATTTAAAACTCGAACGCGACAACCGCGACTACAAAAACGCAAATTACACCATCCGCCACAAAAAAGCATCCACAACGCCATCGAACTACTTTATAATAGACCCCCGCAACTAATTCCTCACCTAAAACGTAGCCCAATCGCGTCACGGATACTTTCCTATGGCAGACAATTTCCTACCGATACACTTTTCTAACCGCCATTGCTACATTCGCTTTATAATTCATCCTCTGCGTCGCGTTTCTAATTCGCTGAAGAAGTCCTCGTCAAGTCTCGTCGTCCATTCCCATCGACCGCCATTTATAAGAATCCTGACGTAGAAAAATGAGCGATACTTCTGAACAAACCCCTACGGCTTCAAACGCCCATTACACGACAATACGACGAACCGAACCTGTATTTTCCTAATAATCTGCAAATTCCAAAAACTACGATATTTTCGTAAATCGTAGCCGTCCGCGACACGCCGATAATCCTTTCGCATGCCGCTACTTCCGTACGTCAATCGACCGCTTCACCCCCAATAAATAACGAACTTTCCACAAACAATTAGTTACCAACATTCTCCACAATCTTTCATTTCATTCCCCAAACCGCCCAAATTTTTACTAAACAACAAACATTTTTATAAATTTACCCCTCCACCCGACAACCCGATCAATTCAAATGTGATATTTTACAATTTAACTTTTTTTCGTCTATTTTTAATCGTACGCAGACATTTCAAGCCCAAATGAGTTATGCAAAAATGTTTCGTTTCTGCACCTCATCGTCTTTGCCGACATTTCGTATTTTCCTCGTAATTGTCGTTTAAAGGTTCTCCTGATAGATCCCTTTAAATTCGCGATCGATTCAAATCGATCCCCGACCGACCCCCCAAAACCTTTAAACGGCAACTACGAAAAAAATTGTAAAACGCCGACAACGACAACTTCAATAAAACCATTTTCAAACACCATTATCACACCATAATAAAACATCCACATTCCCCTCCAACGACGAGCCGCAGACACGCCAAATATTTTGCATTACCCACCCCCGTACCCAAAATTTCAACGCACCACTTTAAAACAACCGATAAACACTCCAATTGTTCATGTTTGACTTCAATCCATCACGAAATCGAATGAAATGACAAATTTATAAATATGTTTGTGATTTCGTTAAAATTCGCGCAATTCGTAAAACGAAACAAATAATCGTCGATTTGAAACTGATTCTTTACGATAAGCGTTTTATCCATTCAACATTTAGCGGTATCGAAAATAATAGTTATGCGATAGGAATATCGACGTGTCACGAACGAGTACAATTAACAAAAACATCGTTAATTGTTCTTCGAATTTGCCAGTTATTTGAAAAATACAATTTCATTTCGTCATTCTGTAATGAAATCCAAATCCGAAACCGTTAAATTTCGTTCGGGATACCCGCTCCTTTTCTATCTCACGATTCTTATAAATTACCAACGACAACTTCGCCCGCAAACTTCAAATCGCCAACGCCACACCCGCGACTTAAAAGGCACATCAGTAGCAGACCTTCCACCACAGGAAATCATCCACGACGCCATCGACCTACCTAACCCGTGCCAACAGAGATTTTTATGGTGGACCCCCGCATTAAATTCCTCACCATAAAAAATAACCAAATCCCGTCACATATACTTTCCTATGACGAACAGACTGCTACCGATTCGCTTTTCTAATCGCGGTCGTCACATTCGCGTTCACGTTATGATTCCTTCTCTGAATCACGTTTCTCAATTCACTGAAAGAATCGTCATCGGCCTGCTCGTCCTCCGTACCGATCGCTCGCAATTTAAATTCCTAACGTTAAAAAAGCAACGCGACTTCTAAACAGAACCCCACCGCATCAGAACACGATTCCACCACGAAACAAAACTATCTTTTCCTCTTTACTAACAAATTCCAAAATCTATTTCGCGACACTCCCATTATCCTATACTATAACGATCGCCTTCAATACCGCCATTTTCATACGTCAATCGACCCCTACGCCCCTTTCGCAAACAAATTCATTGCAAGTGTTCTCGACAACCTTTCCTTTCGTTCCCCCAACACCACGAATTTTCAATAAATCACCAACATTTATAAATTCGCCATTCCACCCGACTCCCCGGTCGATTTTAAATTTAAACGCCATCGTCACGCCATAATTAAACATCCGCGTTACCCTCCAACGACGAGCCGCAAAAACGTCACAAATTTTATATTACCCACCCCCGCAACATATGTCTGCGCGCCACTAAGAAAGAAAACTATTAATCCTCTTTTTATAAACCTATACCGCCCCAACGAATTCCCTGCATCGCCACGCCTGTAAATTGTATTTTTCAACCGCCAACACGATAACATCCGCAGCCCCCGACCACTGTTAGCCACATCCCCTTCTATGAACGACGATTAACCTACAACCGTCACGTCTATAAAAACCTACATACTCGACGACAATCCTAAGATCAAACGCTACTGCCACATTAATATAAACCGCCTACATCTGCCACGACGTCTACCCGTGACAAATTCCAGCCGCCAAATTAATTTTATTACTTTTCAACTCGAACACATAATAAAACGCGCCCTTGTGCTATCGCCCTCCCGCGAACCCCAAAAAA
>NW_019419483.1:0-8457 GCF_000390285.2 Anoplophora glabripennis
TTTGTGGCATAGTTTTCGTTTTTTTCTTTTAATTTTTGGGTTTTTTGACAGTTCTGAAAATATTTAAAAATTAGTGAAATAAATCAACCCTTGCGCCATCAGTAAGGGGTTATTTTTATAAAAATAATTTTGCCAAATCAAAAAAAATCTCACACTGAAATAGATAAATACAAAATATAGTACAAAAAACACACAACTTAAAAAAAGTTGCTGAAATTTCGAAAATCTATCTGTTTTGGTCTTCTGAACTTTTTTTGACATTTCGGTTTAGTTGCTTTGACAGTCAAAAAAATGTTCAGATGACGAAAACCGATAGATTTTCAAAACGACAGCGAGTTTTTAAAGTTCGTGGTACAAAGTGATGTTTTTTGTACTATATTTTGTATTTGTCTGCTTTTTTTCAGTGATTTTTTTTGTTAGGGAAAACTATTTTTTATAAAAATAACCCTTCACTGCTCCTTTTGGTGTAGGGTTTATTTCTATAATTTTAATTTTTTTTTCTCAAAATATCCAAAATATTTCTCAAAAGCTTTCAAGAATTTCTGAAACTTCGAAATACTTTAAAAACTTTTACTACAATATCTTATATACCACAAAAATATCTCGAAGATCTCTAAATACGTCGATATACCCCGAAAATCTCAAAATATTACAAAAACTTCGCAATGTTTGAAAAACCATAAAATACATTCGAAAATTTTAAAAAACTACAAACCCTAGGCTTAGAAATACCACAAAAACCTTCGAAAAACTCTCTAATTACATTGAAACATCCCGAGAAACCCCAAAATGCGTCGATGTACCTATCTCGATGATTTCGAAAACTTTAAAATATTTATAAAACTTTCAAATACCTCAAAACTCAAATAATTCGAAAACTTCAAACTGTGTACTTAGAAACACTTCGAGATACTTGAAAATCCTTCAAGCTACCCTTAAATACATCTGAATATATTCAAAGCCTCTAAATATGGAAAATTTCAAAATTTCTCAAAAGCTTTTACAAATTTCTAAAACTTTGAAAGTCTTTAAAAACTTGAATTATCTCATATTACATCAAAATATCTCGAAAATCCCTAAATACGTCGATATATCCTGAAAATTTCAAAATATTTCAAGAACTTCGAAATATTTGAAAAACCGCGAAATAGTTTGAAATACATACATTCAAATCACATATTTAGAGATACTTCAGAAGGTTTTGAAATATCTCTAATTACACCAAAATATCTCAAAATATTGTCTGAAGTTATTTATTTGTGATACATAGTTTTATTTTATTGTAGTCTCTGTTTACGGGAATTTTTCTGCTTGAAAAAAAAAAGTGACAAAAACAGATACATAGGCAAAAAGGACCAGGCAATAGCTATTTTTATCAAACTCTTTTTGTTTAAACAAAAATCTCACAATGCAAAAGAAGATAAATAAAAAATTAAAAATACACATACTGTGCCTACTTTAATTAGTTATCCTTTCAAAAATTAATCTATCATTTTCAGTTCTAAGAACGTTTGTTGTTTAATTAAGATTGGCAGTTTTCAAACAGATTGATTTTCGAAACCTTAGCTAATTGAAATACATGATACAGTGACGTGATTTCTTCGTCCGATACTGCAAACACACATCAAACGAAGCAACTCGTGTAAGTTTTGCAAGCAGTGCTGTAATATTAAGTAATGGAACTATAAGTAGACCACAAAGCCCTCTGTACAGTTCCAATAACAGACCCTAATGACACCTCATTAAAGTCCCTCTGAAACTTTCTTGGAAAATACTGAAATAGATCTAATGATACCCTTAATCCGGCGATCGATAGACCATTAGATATTCCTCCGCATACCCGATAGGCTCCTTATAATTAGAAATTAAATAATAGATGTTTTTCCCGTCGGAAGATCGCGTGCAGCATTCACAGAAAATAAACATATTTAGAGAGACATGGAAAGACAAGCGGGTCAATTTGTTATTCCATTAATTTATAACATTTCGTAAAACATTAAGGGGTATCGACGTTTCGGGGAGTTAATGGCCCTTCCCCAGGGAACGGGCCAGGTGCGGTGGCGTTTTATGTAGTTTTGATGTTGCCAAGTTTTATGTACACTGTGTCGGTTTAAGTCGCAAGTGTCGACTTGTCCCAATCGACGTTTAGTATGTTTTGGTATTTTTGACGCTGAAGAAGCGTACATGCTAACGGATATTTAACAAAATGTAGCCTAGAGACCGCAGACAGTGGCAATATAGATCTAAATCAGCTATGAATATAATTGCTTCAATATTAGGTATTATTAGTGTCAAAATTTTTATTTCCTCTTTTGAAGCACTTTTCAAAGAAATTATTGTTTGATACACAATTATGTGTCGCTTTAGCCAAAATATATTTTTTTAGTTGCTGGCGTTCGCAACAAAATTCAACATTTTTTAATCCAAAAAATATACATCGCAATCTAGAATGAATAATTATTTTTGGCAGCAACTTTTATCACTAAGCATGAGTATTTGTTTTATATATAAAAACCTTGACGAAAACCATCCGCCTGCTGCTTCTTGAGACTCTGTTTGGGAGGAAAACTTCGACATCCCTGATAAATTCAGTTGGTTCAACGATGACCTCACGTAGATCGCCCGGTCGAGCGTTAAAAATTACGAACGATATATCATTTCACCGTCAACATTGTTTTAATAAATTGAAATTACACCCCAGTTCAAAACTAGTAGGCAGTGACTCGTTCTCGGCATATAGACTGTACGACGGGTAAGGCGTGCGGAAAATGCGGCCCCATGGGCGTATCATTTTAGAGAGTTCCAAAAATAATTAAATATATAACACCAAATAAATATGTCGATTTTGGTAAAACCTAGATTATCCTTACATATTCAGGTTCTCCTTGGTATGTGCAGCAATTCGGCCCTTGTAAGCTACACTTTCTTCTTTTTTTTATGGAACTTAGCCAGTGTTTTCTCTATCTGGACAAATTTATTTACGTAAAAGAGATCACTAAACACGACCATTATAAACATTAGTAAAATCACTAGCTGTTGTAATCACTAACACTATTACTAGTGTTATGAAGGTGTGATAAGTGACACTATAACTTATTCACACTTACTTTATGTGTCGAAAGTTATCCGATAAATCCACTTTTGCATATCTAATTTACAGGTTCTGTTATTTCATGCTACATAAGTTTTTATATTCGCTCATGTTAGGTCAATGGGGTTCAGCTCACAGTGATATGATGGCAATCGAAGAAGTGTAACAACCTAGTGTCTTCAGTTCAGTTTGTTTTCTATTCAACCATTCCATGATTTCCCCAATCCTCCATGTAGACGTTAGCAATTTTTCTATTCGTTAACTATGGCAAGGCGCATTATATATGACTATTACTACTCAGGTTCTATATGAGACAAAACAGGTGTAAATAATTTTCAAACACCCCACAGGCAATCTTATGTTCGTCGCGATGCTAACACATGGAAACCATTATCCAAATCCAAACATCATTGTCAATTTCAGTTTTGTTCTACCACGTGTTTCAATTTTTTGCTATTTACATTTTCCACATTTTATTATCAGCTTCGCTACTAACACTCCCACACGATCCATTTTTATCAACACTTATTAGATTAACTAAAACGTGAAAATACCAACAGGTTTTTCCCACTTGTATGCTTATGACATGCACGGACACACGTCAGTGGTGAACTAAACTATGTAATCTCAGTGGACTCTATTTTTTACACGATAAACAAAGATAGCAATACGCCCTGGTAACAATAGAACGTAACAAGTGCGCGCGCAGGGTTATCATATCGGAACACTATGCGAAATGAACAGCACAATACAATTATTATGTCCTATTATTTTGGAACTAGAGTACACATATCAAAAAGAATAGAAGGTGGCAGAAATAATTATGTACAAACATGTTTGAGTATGTTAAAGCAGTAAAAATATGTCGATTGCAAGTTTCTNATGAAACTATAAGTAGACCACAAAGCCCTCTGTACAGTTCCAATAACAGACCCTAATGACACCTCATTAAAGTCCCTCTGAAACTTTCTTGGAAAATACTGAAATAGATCTAATGATACCCTTAATCCGGCGATCGATAGACCATTAGATATTCCTCCGCATACCCGATAGGCTCCTTATAATTAGAAATTAAATAATAGATGTTTTTCCCGTCGGAAGATCGCGTGCAGCATTCACAGAAAATAAACATATTTAGAGAGACATGGAAAGACAAGCGGGTCAATTTGTTATTCCATTAATTTATAACATTTCGTAAAACATTCAGGGGTATCGACGTTTCGGGGAGTTAATGGCCCTTCCCCAGGGAACGGGCCAGGTGCGGTGGCGTTTTATGTAGTTTTGATGTTGCCAAGTTTTATGTACACTGTGTCGGTTTAAGTCGCAAGTGTCGACTTGTCCCAATCGATGTTTAGTATGTTTTGGTATTTTTGACGCTGAAGAAGCGTACATGCTAACGGATATTTAACAAAATGTAGCCCAGAGACCGCAGACAGTGGCAATCTAGATTTAAATCAGCTATGAATATAATTGCTTCAATATTAGGTACCTAGTGTCAAAATTTTTATTTCCTCTTTTGAAGCACTTTTCAAAGAAATTATTGTTTGATACACAATTATGTGTCGCTTTAGCCAAAATATATTTTTTTAGTTGCTGGCGTTCGCAACAAAATTCAACATTTTTTAATCCAAAAAATATACATCGCAATCTAGAATGAATAATTATTTTTGGCAGCAACTTTTATCACTAAAAGCATGAGTATATGTTTTAAAGTTTTTTGAGTACCTATAACTACGTTGTTTTTAAAGTGGAACAAATTGTATATGTCATAGTTGTTTTATATATAAAAACCTTGACGAAAACCATCCGCCTGCTGCTTCTTGAGACTCTGTTTGGGAGGAAAACTTCGACATCCCTGATAAATTCAGTTGGTTCAACGATGACCTCACGTAGATCGCCCGGTCGAGCGTTAAAAATTACGAACGATATATCATTTCACCGTCAACATTGTTTTAATAAATTGAAACTACACCCCAGTTCAAAACTAGTAGGCAGTGACTCGTTCTCGGCATATAGACTGTACGACGGGTAAGGCGTGCGGAAAATGCGGCCCCATGGGCGTATCATTTTAGAGAGTTCCAAAAATAATTAAATATATAACACCAAATAAATATGTCGATTGTGGTATTATTTTATTATTAGCTTGGCTATTAACACTCCACAAGATTCATTTTTAACAACACTTATTAGATTAACTAAAACGTGAAAATACCAACAGGTTTTTCCCACTTGTATGCTTATGACATGCACGGACACACGTCAGTGGTGAACTAAACTATGTAATCTCAGTGGACTCTATTTTTTACACGATAAACAAAGATAGCAATACGCCCTGGTAACAATAGAACGTAACAAGTGCGCGCGCAGGGTTATCATATCGGAACACTATGCGAAATGAACAGCACAATACAATTATTATGTCCTATTATTTTGGAACTAGAGTACACATATCAAAAAGAATAGAAGGTGGCAGAAATAATTATGTACAAACATGTTTGAGTATGTTAAAGCAGTAAAAATATGTCGATTGCAAGTTTCTTTTGTTACAAGTCTTTCCGATCTCATTTGAAGTACCAAGAGGTTGGTAGTGTGTACTAGGTTCTGTTGCTGACGCAGCAACTCGGTATTGAAATATTTGAAAAGCTTTTTCCCATATTTATTTAGTCATACTCATTACAGGTCTGGTCGCCCAGTTGAACAATTATCGCGCGGGCAAACGCGGCACAAACACAGTCGCGCTGGGCGACCTGGCCATAAATTCAGTTGTCAACAAATGGCCTAACAGTGCAGTGCGGCAATGCGGAATTTATTGTGATTCAAGTAATTTTAATTTATTATAGGCACCTTCATATTACAATTGCGAAAGGGAGAAATAAGAGGGATATTTTGTTTACTAATATTATTACAACATGGCATATTGAGACCTTTTGAAACGGAACAAAATGAAGTTTACCATCAATACATATAATAAAATTGTATGAGGACGTAAATAATTAAAATATGTTGTTGCTCAAATTTTCTACACATTATATACAAATTATTATAATTTTTTACCTTTAGCAGAAAACTTTTTTAGGGACGCCTATGAAACTCATTAAATTTTATTGCTAATTGTTTTTATACATGTCCAATTGTCTTCGGAAAGACTATACTACTGTTTCTATTTTTCAACGGTTTCAAACAAAAGTGACCTTTTCCAAAATCGATTTACATGTAAAAAATTGACAACACCGCATTGTTCCAGTTTCGGTCGCGGTAGCGTGTGTATCAGATCGATGCCAGTAAATTTTTAACAACCACCTAGTCCGAACATAAAATGACAACTTTTCTCTAGTTTTTAATAATCCCTTTTCGGTCCTCATGAATAATGCCCGCTAGCGCGGTCCCTACTTTTCACAATTTCACTTCTCATTAATACAGAACTAAGAACGTAACGAAATTATTACGGCGTACGAGCATACCTGTCCCAGTTTTTATAATTAATGTCCATTATACATTTTTAAATATTTCATCTAAAGTTCTCGCGTTCCACGTAGGGGCGTGTAAAAAAACGGACGGTTTGAATAAAACACGCTCGGGTACGTGTACGAAAAAATATTTATGGATATGACTTACATGTGAAAGGATTAGAAATTATGATGGAAATCTGACTGTGCTACATTTTGTTACAACCACAGCAGTAGCAGTAAAGTGATGAGAGAAGCTTTTTTAACGAACTTATTACCATATTAAGATACATATTAATATTCACATCATCATTGATAAGTTGTATAAATAAGAGGGGACCTAGAATACACCCCTGGGGCATGCAAAAATAATTCTAATTTCATTAAATTGAATAATTACATTTCGTAGAGTTACAAATATTCCTTTTGCTCCTGATAATACTGTCAGTTTCAAAATGATGAAGTTTATTTTTATAATGCAATAAACGTCTGTCTTCATTATTTCTTTGTTAAGCTAATAAGTGATGTCATTATTCGTTTCTATTTGGTCTGGAGCATTCTGTGACAGATTATTGAATCAGTGAACCGAAACCTTAATGACATAAACCGGCATAAAAGGTAAATGCACTTTCAATTATTTTTCACAGTTTCGTTATACAAGTCCATAAAGTCTGTTCTCATTTTTGATTGCAGTAACTGTTACTACTATTGATCCGTTCTTTTATTATTAACACGAGTAAGTCGCAAGCTCTGTATTATGGTATTCCAAAATAAACAACAGTGTAGGATGCGATGTATTAGATTTTAACTTGTTATCCTCAAAATATTTCCCATTACCTAAATGTGTTTACTTTGCTCTTTCCCGTTTCAGTTATTGATCCACGGAAATTTTATTTGTTTGTATCTATGTTTTCTAAAATATTGTTTGGCTTCACTTAACTTTTTGATCGATGACGGTATCATTGTTAGTTACTTTGTACCAGTTTAGTTTCAATAATGATATTTTAATCTTCAATTCAGTATTTTTTTAACAAGTTAACTTAAAATTTACTCTAGTGTATTTGTAAAAAATTTTAATTTTATACTAATATACATACGAATTGCCACAAGGTTCAATCCTTGGACTAGTTTCAGTTTACTCCTTTTTAAATCATCACTAATTTCATTTTATTTTCAAAAGATACCTGACGAGAACTATTACAATTTATCAAAAAAAAATGTAACAAACTTATTTTCGGTAGCTTGGTCTGTAGGCTTTTGTGGTAGTTGTCAATGGCTGTGAGCATTGGTCCTTGATTTTTTCGAGACTTCTTTGTAAATATTAGAATAGATTACATTAAAAAACCTGAATTTGAAAAATAAAAAAATTGTGGTTACACTTGGGAAAACGGTCATATATTTTAATGCGGTTCGGTTAAAAAAGAAGGAAATCATATCCTTACAAGAAAATTAAAAGAGACTACGATTATTTTGTTGACCTTGAATCCTGTTGGCTACAATTTCTAAAAAATGTAGAAAGTAATAATAAAATAAACATCATTTGATATCTTTGACTATGAAAACAGTTAGTTAGAAACAGTGCGCGATATACAGGGTGTTAATTATAAGTTTTGCCAAACTTTAATGGCATATTCTACCGATGAAAATAATCAAGTTTTGCTCTATAAAATTTTTTGATAGGACACTTTCCTATGGATATACGGGGTGTTAAAAGTTTCAAATATTTATATAGGGTGTTTCTAAAATAGGGTTCCAAACTTCTGCTGCGTTTACAACTCATTAAAATAAGCCAAAAAGTTCCTATTAACATGTGCTCTAAAATGCACCCTTAAAAGGGCTCAAACAAAACTGTTTTTTTTTTCAAATAAATTGCAGTTATGAAGGATCCGATCATTTAATAAATAATTTAAGACATAAACT
>NW_019419484.1:0-6291 GCF_000390285.2 Anoplophora glabripennis
CAGGTATCGGCTTCACAAGCAAAATTGCAAAAAACTTCAAATTTTCGGCACTTTTTCCAGTTTTTTAACTATAACTCGAAAACTAAGCTTTTTTTTATTTTAACTATGATATACCAAATTAAAATAGACAAAATTTACTACAAATACGTGTAATAACTAAAGTCTGGACAATCCATAACGTCGTTAGATCGTCTCGAAAAAACGACATTTCTTAACTTTCCTTTAATAAAGTTGAAAACGTTATTTTAACGCGCTGGTGCCCTATTATCAACTTCATACACCTCTAAAATCAATTATTTTATGATTACCTGGTATGTCCAGGTTACATTAAGGAATTGTCAAACGTGAGTGAGGTCCATATATGGTCAACGGGACTTCTAGTTCAAACGAAATCGTACTACTTTTAAATCAAGGGGAAGATAAAAGATTTTGATAAATCAAATTTGTATTTACACAAAAAAAAGCAAAAACGCCATTATTTAATCATTTTCATATTTGTCTAAATATGAATCACTGCACAAATAACAGACTTTCTATCACACGCGTTCGCTATGGGACCTATAGTAAGTATTAGTGCACGGAAAGTGCACTATTATATCTGGCACTTTCCGTGCCAGACTCGCTTCGCTCGTGCAAAGTTTTCGAAGAGTGCGAGAGAGACGGAGGCGGCCAAGAGCGGCCGAGAAACGCGGCGCGCGCGCCTTATTAACAATAAAAAAAACAAGTCTTCAGAATAAAATATGCCGGCGTAACTCTTCGGATTTTTGTTAAGGGATGTTCAAAGATTATTTAAGAATTTTGGCAACACTAAAAATTACAATATTTATTGACGTTGAAAATGGTTAAAATTACGTTCTTTTGAACAAAAAATCGTTAATTCGAAAACGGTAGATTTTAGAGAAAAGTTGCATAGGAACTTTTTTGTGCAGGATACCCCAAAAAAAGCCTAAAAAAAATATTTCGAGCGAAAAAATCGAAAATTACGAATTTGTTTAAAAAAAATCGTTTAAACAATTTCACCATGACCATTAGTAACGTCTGGCAACATGCAAGGGTCATTTTTTTAGTAAGATTATGAAAAAAAATTCGAATGAGAATCATGTTCCTAGCGGGAGCAACGATACAGCCTGGACTAAAGTAGTTTATATGGAATTTCGGATGCAGAAACGACCTTACTGCAATTCTGACCAACAACAGCGCCATGAAATGTGACATTTTCTTAAAATTTTATGTGAACGTATTAATTGTGCGAAATATTTGCCATTCCGGCGAAAAGAGGCGTGAATTGTCCAAGATTTTATTGCAATATCTGTTTTATTTTTTATAAAATATTTCTTACATTATTTCATCATTTTTTAATTTATTTTTATCTTTTGGAATGAATCTTTCATTTTGTATTCTTTAGTGCCATAAAGTGACTTACCAACGAAACTATACACCTTCCTCATTACCACGGTCCTGCAACCGCGTTTAATCATGAAGTCACTCAGCTTGGAAAACAGCACATTCGACAACCCTAGGATCAAGAATGGTATGGCGCTGAAGGTGGCGTTGTCTTTGATGTTCAATTTCAGGATGTCCTTCATGTACTTGGGCAGATCCGTCACCAGGGTGAAGTACGTGTAGTCGTGGGCGAGTTGGGACAACAGTATACAATAAACTGGCACGGATCTGAGAATTTTTGTCCAGGGTACGACAAATTTCTTGGACTCCTCTATAATTTAAATCAAACATTAAGCAACGTTGGCCGGCAGTATTGTGTTGGTGAGCTATATGGCATTGTATAGAGATCGGCGGAATTCACTTTGTGGAGGTTTAGTGGCCATCTTCATATACTTTTCTAACCGAACAATAAAATTAATCATTACAGCACCCAAGGAATTCCACAACTTTTAATAAAATCAACCATACAAAATAATAATAATAGTCGAAATTCGCCCATATTTCAAAAATAATTCGTTAATATTTCCCAGAATTCCCCTCTGGAGCTATCTACCGTACCAGACGCATGTGACGAAGAGATACAGCGTCACCGACTGCGTATAAAGGCGCGAAAATTTTTCCGCATATTTCGAAGATTTTCCGCCATTTCGCCACGAAGACAGAAGCCTTCAGCCGCGTCAGACAACGCATGCTGAAGCCCATTGCCCAGAAGCAGCTTCCTAGCGCAGGAAGGTGCAAATTTTTAACTCTCTTTTGAATTTTTGCATAATTTATTAAACTCATAATTCGAAACCCGAACTAGAACACAGGCTTAAGCTCACAACTAACCAAATTGATTTTCCACCAGCCCAAACAATAAATGCATTTTTCGAACCCCAAAAACAATTATCTGACTAACACTGTAAAAGCTTACCCAATTCTTCACTCAACATCTTTAACTCCTTTTCTGTTATGAAGGGGTGTGTACTGGGACGCGAGAATACCATAAATAAGTAGAATATGTACCAGACAAAGGCAACCACTGCCCAAGCGTAGAAAGCATTCGGCCAGTTGCTGGTTTCTTTGATTATTACTCCTATAAAAACACAGATATTTGTTTATGCATATATTAATCTGGTGTTAACAGCAAAATTGTTAAATCCCCTCTTATTCCATACGCCCGATTTTACACACACAATTAAACTTGGTTTACAGAAAAGTTTTTTTTAAATAAACACTTCCACACTTATACTCCGAATACCATTGAAATCCGAAACTTCCGAACGTACACATTGTCTTTTAACTTCCCCTTTTTTCCATATCGATAGAATAAGGCACAGGTTTCTCGCAATTTAAAAAATCCTTTTTGTCCTCAATTTTCCATCTGGAAAATGGCGTTTTCAATAAAATACATACTAGATCATACATAGGAAACATTTCTACAATTATTATACAAAACAAATATTAACTAATGGCCGGTCCTCATGTACAATAATTTAGTGCGGAACTGCGGAGATGCGGAATCACGTGATCACAATATCGAAAAAATATTGGACGCACAGCAGCCATTTTGAAAAAGTGACAGATCCGCATGCGTTCCGGATAAAAGTTGACTAGGTTCAACTTTTTCCGTATTCCGGTGTTTACTTTTGTGCTCGTGTGACATTTATCGGCCATTTGTATTTGTTTATATTCTGTAAACGTGTTTGATTAATTTGTTTTTTATCTATTTCGTCTCTATAATTAATTATCAGCCAAGAAAATATCTCTCACCCACATATTTTTATGTTTTTTTTGAAACTCCATAATAGAATTGTATATCTTATACATTTTTATCAATCTTTCACGGTAACATTTTTTATACCTCAAAGCACAGTCTCTGTATTGTTTCATTGAAACAGCAAGAGCCAAGAAAGCTGTATCTTCATCAAAGTTTTCCATTGTAAATATATTTCTCATAAAGATTAATAGATAATTATTTGAAATACCTCAATGAAAATACTCGAAAAGAAACCGGTACAAATTTCTAGGTTATCCGCATCTAATATTTTTGACATTTGCATTTGGACGGTTGTTTGAAAATTGCGGAGATTCGCAGTTACGCATCTCCGCAGTTCCGCAGTAAATAATTGTACATGAGGACCGACCATAAGAACCGTGATAATCGTATCGGGCGACGCGTATCGCGATGGACGATGACAGTGCTGCCTCAATTTCCGCATCACTCGTTACCCATGACAACCGCACTACGAAGAGAAGCGGAAAACAGACTGATTTCGATCCGCGTCACTTGTTTATACTATACGTTATATGGTACGAAATTGATGTTCGCACTCAACGAGGGCAATATTTTTTTAAGAAAGCATTCACCGCGCAACTATTCTGTTTATTTCTGCGTATTAAACAAACAAACACAGTACATTTTCAATATAGAATTATACCTAAATTATAAAGTTTATATAAAATTTAAAATAATTTTAAATTGCACAACCAAACTGAAATTTTAGGTAAAGCGATGCTTCACTTGCGTGACCTGGCGAGCCGCCACTGCTGTGTGTAAAACCTTAAACACCGTGTAACTTGCAAATGAAGCAAATTTCGCTAAAAGTATTCTTGGTCGAATTAACAAATTTTAGCCTCAAGATTTTGAAGATAACAATAATTGTTCTTCTTCTTTTAAATACGCTATGTATAAGACAGTTTAAGTATTAGATAGAGGGTGATTCAGAACTTAAAAAAAAAAATCTGGATGTACAGGGGACTCTTACAAAAATACAATTTTGTATTTAATAAAATATTTGCTTTTTGTTGTAAAACAAAATGTTTTTGTCTTTATCAATGACACCTAACGTTTATGTTGAAATGCTTTTGCTTTTAAATACAGATACATTTGTATGAATATTGTACACCAGGAAAATTAGCGAAAATAAAAGAGAAACTCGAAAAAAGTCCTATCCGCGAGATTATTTTAAAATTGTCTGAAGGAACATAATACAAGATCTTGGACTCCTCTATAATTTAAATCAAACATTAAGCAACTTTGGCCGGCAGTATTGTGTAGGTGAGCTATATGGCATTGTATAGAGATCGGCGGAATTCACTTTGTGGAGGTTTAGTGGCCATCTTCATATACTTTTCTAACCGAACAATAAAATTAATCATTACAGCACCCAAGGAATTCCACAACTTTTAATAAAATCAACCATACAAAATAATAATAATAGTCGAAATTCGCCCATATTTCAAAAATAATTCGTTAATATTTCCCAGAATTCCCCTCTGGAGCTATCTACCGTACCAGACGCATGTAACGAAGAGCTACAGCGTCACCGACTGCGTATAAAGGCGCGAAAATTTTTCCGCATGTTTCGAAGATTTTTCGCCATTTCGCCACGAAGACAGAAGCCTTCAGCTGCGTCAGACAACGCATGCTGAAGCCCATTGCCCAGAAGCAGCTTCCTAGCGCAGGAAGGTGCAAATTTTTAACTCTCTTTTGAATTTTTGCATAATTTATTAAACTCATAATTCGAAACCCGAACTAGAACACAGGCTTAAGCTCACAACTAACCAAATTGATTTTCCACCAGCCCAAACAATAAATGCATTTTTCGAACCCCAAAAACAATTATCTGACTAACACTGTAAAAACTTACCCAATTCTTCACTCAACATCTTTAACTCCTTTTCTGTTATGAAGGGGTGTGTACTGGGACGTGAGAATACCATAAATAAATAGAATATGTACCAGACAAAGGCAACCACTGCCCAAGCGTAGAAAGCATTCGGCCAGTTGCTGGTTTCTTTGATTATTACTCCTATAAAAACACAGATATTTGTTTATGCATTTATTAATCTGGTGTTAACAGCAAAATTGTTAAATCCCCTCTTATTCCATACGCCCGATTTTACACACACAATTAAACTTGGTTTACAGAAAAGTTTTTTTTAAATAAACACTTCCACACTTATACTCCGAATACCATTGAAATCCGAAACTTCCGAACGTACACATTGTCTTTTAACTTCCCCTTTTTTCCATATCGATAGAATAAGGCACAGGTTTCTCGCAATTTAAAAAATCCTTTTTGTCCTCAATTTTCCATCTGGAAAATGGCGTTTCCAATAAAATACATACTAGATCATACATAGGAAACATTTCTACAATTATTATACAAAACAAATATTAACTAATGGCCGGTCCTCATGTACAATAATTTAGTGCGGAACTGCGGAGATGCGGAATCACGTGATCACAATATCGAAAAAATATTGGACGCACAGCAGCCATTTTGAAAAAGTGACAGATCCGCATGCGTTCCGGATAAAAGTTGACTAGGTTCAACTTTTTCCGTATTCCGGTGTTTACTTTTGTGCTCGTGTGACATTTATCGGCCATTTGTATTTGTTTATATTCTGAAAACGTGTTTGATTAGTTTGTTTTTTATCTATTTCGTCTCTATAATTAATTATCAGCCAAGAAAATATCTCTCACCCACATATTTTTATGTTTTTTTTGAAACTCCAGAATAGAATTGTATATCTTATACATTTTTATCAATCTTTCACGGTAACATTTTTTATACCTCAAAGCACAGTCTCTGTATTGTTTCATTGAAACAGCAAGAGCCAAGAAAGCTGTATCTTCATCAAAGTTTTCCATTGTAAATATATTTCACATAAAGATTAATAGATAATTATTTGAAATACCTCAATGAAAATACTCGAAAAGAAACCGGTACAAATTTCTAGGTTATCCGCATCTACTATTTTTGACATTTGCATTTGGACGGTAGTTTGAAAATTGCGGAGATTCGCAGTTACGCATCTCCGCAGTTCCGCAGTAAATAATTGTACATGAGGACCGGCCAT
>NW_019419484.1:8016-8487 GCF_000390285.2 Anoplophora glabripennis
AGCCAAGGACATTTAAATAAAGGGGACTTATTTATTTACATTTCTGGATGAAGCCTCGTCTATTCACAGTCTAATTGTATCATTGTTGTCAGCTGTATAATTGTACTGGAAATGTACTTAATATTTTTATCGCAATTTTCATCACAATTGTGAAATTTATTATTATAGGATAGTATTATTAAGTTATGCATACAATATTGTTAAATTTTGTACATATTAAACTATTTTTCATTTTTTATATTTGCCATGTTTGAAGACTTGGCAACTCCGCAATAATATGTAGCGTGTTCCGCGTTCGTTCTGTCGTAGTTGGCAGATGTCAGAATATGGCGTCTTTTGTTAGAAAATAGTTGTGATTTTAGTAAGTGAAACGTGATTAGTGTTTATATATGTATTTTGAATAAACTTTTAAGGTGTGAAATGGTTAGACAGTGCATAATTTGTAAGAAATTGGATTATAAACATCCACAT
>NW_019419485.1:0-8764 GCF_000390285.2 Anoplophora glabripennis
GGGCAATATTTCAAATCTGGTCAAATGAGGTCAGTGACGTCGTTAACTTTAGGCAATGGAGTAACACTAATAATTTTTCATTGATTTCAAAAAATTATTTCCCAAAAAAAACTTATATGTCTAAGTACTTACTGGTAACTGTGCAGGACAAAGTCTTGATATCACAATCAATTCCATCAGAATTGACTGTATTTTAACAAATTTTCAACATTTGTAATAAATGTATGGTGTGGAATTGTTAACGGTATGCTTGTCGGACTCTTTATTTTCCCTGACAGATCAACTGGTGTAAAATATTAATTTTTTTTACTAAATAATTTGCAAGACTTATTTGACAGATTTAAAAACCGTTTCAACTTTTTAAATCGTGAAAGTAAATATCTGGTTTTACGTAATACACTAATATACTAATTTGGATATCTCATCTTCTCTGGTTCAGAGCAAGCAAATTATTAACGTACAACGTAAACAATACAGGGCCCAAAATTGTACTCTGAGGTATACCCTAAACAATTTCCTTCTATCTTAAACTAATTCCATCTAAATCAAAAATTGTCTAATTTATATAAAAGTTTTTCATGGCTATTTGAATAACACAGCTCCACAAAATAAAAAAAGTGGGAGGTCCGAAAGACAAGATATATTTTTGGGGTCGCTGAATCCGAATCCGGTGTCAGTTTGACCCGATTAGCTCTGGTGAAAGGTCAGTTCAAGGTCAAATGTAGAGAATTAATTGCCAACAAAACGAACTTACATATCCATATGTGTTTGGGGTCAGTGAATCCGAATCTGGTGTCCGTTTGACCCGATCAGGTCTGGGTTAAGGTCAGTTCAAGGTCAAATGTAGGGAATTAATTGTCAGCAATGCAAACCATTGTATCTATACGTTTTTGGGGTCGCTAAATCGGAATTTGGAGTCCGTTTGATCCGATTAGCTCTGGTTGAAGGTCAGTTCAAGGTCAAATGAATAGAATCAGTTGCCAACAAAGTAAACCNATTTGGATATCTCATCTTCTCTGGTTCAGAGCAAGCAAATCATTAACGTACAACGTAAACAATACAGGGCCCAAAATTGTACTCTGAGGTATACCCTAATCAATTTCCTTCAATTCAATGACACTATTTCAATTTTCACACGCTAACTTCTATCTTAAACCAATTCAATCTAAACCACAAATTGTCTAATTTATATAAAAGTTTTTTGTGACTATTTGAATAACACAGTTCCACAAAATATAAAAGTGGGAGGTTCGAAAGACAAGATCATAGTAGCTATATGTTTTTGGGATCACTGAATCCGAATCCGGTGTCAGTTTGACCCAATTAGCTCTGGTGGAAAGTCAGTTCAAGGTCAAATGCAGAGAATCCGTATCCATATGTTTTTGGGGTCAGTGAATCGGAATCCGGTGTCCGTTTGACCCGATCAGGTCTGGGTGAAGGTAAGTTCAAGGTCAAATATAGGGAATCAATTTCCAGCAATGCAAACAAATTTATCTATACGTTTTTGGGGTCGCTGAATGTCTGGTTGATCCGATTAGCTCTGGTTGAGGGTTAGTTCAAAGTCAAATGTATAGAATCAATTGCCAACAAAGTAAACCTATATATTTGTGTGTTTTTGGGGTTGCTTCAACCAGAGCTAATCGGGTCAAACGAACACCGAATTCGGCGATCTCAGAAACATATAGATACCTACATTGGTTTACTTTGTTGGCAATTGATTCTCTACATTTGACCTTGAACTGACCTTCAACCAGAGCTAATCGGGTCAAACGGACACCGGATTCGGATTCACCGACCACGAAAACGTATTGATATGTAGGTTTACTTTGTTGGCAATTGATTCTCCATATTTGACCTTGAACTAACCTTCAACCAGAGCTTATCTGGTCAAACGGACACCGGATTCGGATTCAGTGACCCCAAAAATATATAGCTATCATGGTCTTGTCTTTCAGACCTCCCACTTTTGTAATATACAGGGTGATTCAGAACTTATCCAAAAAATAATTCTGGATGTACAAGGGACCCTTACAAATACAATTTTGTAAAGAAAAATCAAAAAGGGCAGTTCGAAATTGATTTAAAAATACACTTCTGCACGGCACTGGAAACTGGTCCACTGTAAAACCTGACCTCGCACAATGCGACCGGCATGGCGGTGTGATAAAAACGGACAAAAATTTTCGAAAAGAAAGAAATATGTAAATAGAATTTTATAGCACCTCTTTTATATCGGCAAATTCAACTGCTTTTGCTTTTATTAATTAATAACATTAATTTGTGTTTTTAAATAATAAAATCATTTGACATACCCGATGTTACAACAACAATTGTTCAAAATTTTATCCACTAACGTGTAAACACATTTGGGTCCGTCTTACTTTCTACGAACTAACACAAATGTTTCACCATAATACAAATGTTGTCTTGCTTCACCATAAATCAAAACGATATCCGTCAACTCTGAGTTGCTATACACGCAAACTATTTTTGACACTAACTACTAAAAACTGTTGTAAACACTACAGATAACAGGTAAAAACTACCGCAGCGACGGATTTCAGTATTAGGAGCCACATGGCTCTCCACGCGTATTGCGAATGACGCTAGAGACTACAGTTGTCCAGCTATGTAGTGGTTGAATGTACTATAACTTCAATAATTTTTTTCTCGGAAACTATAAGGATTTTACAAAATTTTTTTTACGTTATTAACTCCATTTCTCATGCCGCATCTATTCCCAAATTTTTTAAGTTGTGAATCACCCTGTATTTTCTAATACGTAGATGCATAGAACGAAATGGTCTAATTTTATGGCTTTCCCTAGGATTTTCAAATATGGAGACAAACGAAATATCAATTCATAATTGCGAATCTTTAACCCTAAAATTAATAACGCGGATTACACCTTTAAGCGGCCGTCCGCTGCTTATCTGCCGCCGCAAAGGGCATTAAGTGGGCTTTTAAAGCGGATTACGATAAGCCGATACATTAAACAAAAATACGGAACACGACACCGGCCAACCGAAGGCAATGAAATCAGCAACTCGAACAGCGCCGACGGCATAAACATATCAGCGACGACGGTGTAAACACGGCGGACGCACGCAATCCATGATAATGTCAACCGAACCGTACGTCTCCATAGAGGACTAAAATAATTATTAGCCTTATCAAACCCGTACGCGAGTTATATCACAAACGGTAAAAGTTCGATACGCCGTCCCCCAGAACGGGAGCTGTCATGCAATTGCGGAATATGAGCAAAAACCTTACTACCGATTCGAACACTATCTCCATACAAGGTTTCATGTTGCACGCTACTGGGAACCGCGAGCCGGGCTGTAAAATTACCATGTTTCGGTCAACTGTATTAGTTATACGATACGGTCCCTCAAGCGGCGTCCGTATTATGTAATTATACGTCTCGCGATCCCGCGCAACGTTCTCATTGATAGGAATCGCTCGCCTCCCAGACCCACCGGCACCGGCAGGGTATACTCGTACACTCTCTTCATCTTCTTTGTTCCTCAACGGTTTACTTCCGGATTCGAACTCTCACCGGGTTCGTTTAGCATAAAATCGAATTTAACCCACTTTTCGATATTACCTTTAACTGGAAGAATGAACGATTAAAGCGAAAGAGAAGTGGCGATTTATACAGGGTATTTTATATACAGGGCGCGCCACTTAAAATCCCTAAATCCGTCTCTATTTGAAATTAACCGTTTAATTTAAAAAAATTGCGGTCACCGAAAATTTACTTTTCCGGGGAGGGATTGTTTGTTTAACGCGTTAGAAAAGTTTGATTTGATTTGATATCTCGAAGTTTTCATTTTTGACATATTTTTGACGTATTTTTGACATATTTTGAAGTATTTCCATATTTTTCCGAAAGATTTCGGAACCTCGAAATTTTCGATTAATTTCGAAATAAATTTCAGGTATTTTTATTAGATAATTCGAAGTACCTATAATTCAAAGTTTTTGGTATTTCAAGATTTTTTTCAAAATGTGTCGAATTTTTCAACTAATTTCGATGTTTCCAGGTATTTCTGACATATTTCGAAGTATCTCCATTTTTTTTCGAAAGATTTCGAATACTTTTTCAACTAATTTCTAAGTAAATTCCAGGTATATTTGACAAATTTCGAAGTACTTGGAAGTTTTTGGTGTATTTCGATGTACTTCCATATTTTTTTGAAAGATTTCAATTATCTACTTCGAGAGTTTTATCTAAATACGAAATAGTATTTCGAAGTACTTAGTTTCGAAGTGTTTGGTTTGATACCTCGAACTAATTCGACTAATTTCGAAGTAAAGTCCAGGCATTTTACACATATTTGGAAGCATTTAGAAGTTTATGACATATTTCCAGATTTTTTCGAAATATTTCGGATACTTCCAAGTTTTCGACTAATTTCGTGCTTAGAAGCATTCGATGAATTTCGAAGTATTTCCAGGTTTGTTTCAATGTATTTCGAATACTAAGAAGTTTTCAACTTCTTTCCAAATAATTCCATGTATTTCTTTACATATTTTGAAGTACATACTTTGTAACTTTCAAGAAATTTTCTTCTATATCTTCAATATTTTTTAATACATATTCTAAAGTTGATTCAATTTTATTTCCAGATTTTTTCGAAAGATTTCGGATACCTCGAAGTTTTCGACTACCTAACTTTGAAGTGAATTTCAGGTATTGTTGACATATTTCGAAGTACTTACAAGTTTTTGGCGTATTTCGAAGTATTTCCAGATTTTCTCGAAAAATTTCGAGTACTTTGGAAGTTTCAACTAATTTCGAAGTAAATCCAGGTATTTATGATATATTTCAGTTTTCGGTGTTTTTCGAAGTGTTACAAGATTTTTTCAAAATATGTCGAATTTTTCAACTCATTTCGAATTGATTCCAGGTATTTCTGATATATTTCGAAATATTTCCAATTTATTTCGAAATATTTCAAATAAGTACTTCGAAGTTTTCAACTAATTTCGAAGTGATTCCAGGTATTTCTGACCTATTTCGAAGTATTTGCAAGTTTTTGGCATATTTCGAAGCATTTTCAGATTTTTTTAAACCATTTTGGATACTTTATAGTTTTCAACTAATTTAGAAGTAATATTTTGAAGCATTTAGAAGTTTTTGGCATATTTCGATGTATTTCCAGATTTTTTCGAAATATTTTGGATACCTCCAAATTTTCGACTAATTTCGTGCTTAGAAGCATTCGACGAATTTCGAAGTATTTCTAGGTTTGTTTCAATGTATTTCGAATACTAAGAAGTTTTCAACTTCTTTCCAAATAATTCCATGTATTTCTTTACATATTTTGAAGTACATACTTTGTAGCTTTCAAGAAATTTTCTTCTATATCTTCAATATTTTTTAATACATATTCTAAAGTTGATTCAATTTTAACATATTTTGAAGTTGTCTTAATGTATCCTACAATTATTATTATATGTTTTAAGGTTATTTTGGTTTATTATGAAGTTGTTTTTACTTATTTAAGCACTGGTTTGATGTATTTCGAGGTATTTTACTAGTACTCGGAGCATTTCAAAGTATTTCGTAGTTTTAGAGGCAGTTTTAAGGACTGTGATTTTGATGTTTTTTTTTTAGGTAGGTACTTACTTATGTATTTTGAAGTACTTGGATGTTTCCAACTTATTTCGAAGTTATTTTAAGTATTTATGACATATGTATTTCGAACTACTTAGAAGTTTTTGGCGTATTTCGAAGTATTTCCAGATATTTTCAAAAGATTTGGAATACTTGGAAGTTTTCAACTAATTTTGAAGTAATTCCAGGTATTTTAGACATATTTTGAAGTACTTATAAGTTGTCAGCGTATTTCGAAGTATTTTCAGGTATTTTCGAAAGATTACGAATAATTCTAGCTATTTTTGACGTATTTAGAAGTACTTAGAAGATTTGGAATACTTGGAACTTTTGAACTAATAATTTCGAAGTAAGTCCAGGTATTTTTGCCATATTTCGAAGTATTTATTTGTTTTCGACATACATCGAGGTATTTTCAACTTTTCCAATGTATTTCGAACACTAACAAGTATTTTCAACTTTTTTCGAAGTAATTATTTGTATATTTCGAAGTACACCAAATAATCTGAACAGAAAAAATTACATATATCTTAACCGTTCATTACAATTTCCGGTTGGGTCGTATCGCTCATTCTCTTAGAGTAAGGACATTTATTTCTTATTGCTCGGTACGCGAGTCGAGATTATTGTTAATACGTTTAATCACGAGGAAGGAGGCGCGAAAACAAAAGCCCTCGACTTCCTAATTGTCGTCCTGAAAGGACGTATTGTAACGGCGATACAGTGGCCTAATTGAAAATACAGAGAGCGGATACGGAACCTTAATGAAGCGATTTCGGAAAGCCGTAGTCGTCAGCGCAGAAAATTAAATTATTAATTTAAAGAAAGTTGGCTGTAATTTAACACCTCGGGAAAAGTTGCGCCGGTAAGACAATACTAGTTGTTTGAAGAAGCTCTCGAGCAATTATAGCGCGAACCCGATGGAGAAGTTCTTATTGAAACGGGAAATAAACATATAAACTTGGTGAATGCTAAACAAACCCCGTCTTAGCAAGTTTTAAAACAATAGGCGACATGGATAAGTTGTGTCCCGGATAAAGGAGTGTAAGTCGAATCCTAATTCCGGGCAGTGGCGTAGAAACNCATTTGCGTTTTTGTCAATAAAGGGGTATTTTTAACGATTTTAATAAGAGTAGGTATCTTTTTTTTTGTAAAATGACAATTTACATTATATTAACTGCTACACGCTGGAAAAAACATATAAAAAAGTTATTTCATTAAATGTTTCCGGCAGAGATAGAGAGATAACACCTCCTAAATACTTACGATAGGAAAATTATATTTTATAAAATCATGGCTGAAATTTAATTTCAAAAAATCATTTTTGACGTATCTCAAATCCAAGACACGATCCTTAGGAAAAAATCGATTTACTCTTTGATGTTCTACTCCAAAAATCTTTTATCCTGACACCCCTCCGACTTCCAGCTACGCCACTGATTCCGAGAAGCAGCGCGCTGCCCCGGATTCAATTCATGAAGAGAAATAAAAACCAATGGTTCGGATACTTTCATTCGTCTTGGCTAGCGTCTCCTATTGTTTTTTCTGCGTCCTTTTGCCAAGAAAGGACTCTTAACTTTGCGGATCACTCGAATGGATCCAATCTATTTCGATGCCGCCATAAACTAAAATTATGGACGGTCTAATATGGATGGAGTTACTTAACAGATTTCATGCTCTATTGCACCCCGACGTTACTGCCACGGTTTATCGGCGCCAAGGAGACACTCCCGCAGGATGTATCTTTCCTATCTGCATAATGAAATTAAACAATCGGCAACAATCTCACACTCGCCTAAGGGGTTTCTTTGTTGCCGAAGGAAGTAATACCGTTCGATCGCTGATTTAACCAAACAGTAAGACTTTTGTTATACAATCTTGAGACCACAATCTATACAGGGTGAGTCATAATCAGGTGTAAAAAATTTGAACAAAACTTCTCTCCAAAACAAAATAACTGGTCAAATAAACATTTGTTCCAAAATGCCCCCTTACAAAGATACGGGGTGCTGAATTTCATACTTCTTTTTCAATGAACTTTACCACAGCGTATCTTTGTAAGGAGGCGTTTGGTCGCAAGTGGTTAGTTTAATTGTTATTAACAAATTAAATATTTAAATGGCTGTAAAAAGTTTATTTTTATATAGCTAGTACAATTTTTTAAGCGTTAATAGTTACGTTTTCTCAAACATATATTTTTTTGAAAATTAAAAAGATTAAGATGTTGCTCATTTTGCTATTGCCAAAGGCAAAGAATCTGCAAAAATGTCTATAATGAGCCCATTATTAAAAAAGAAATAAATTAATTAAAATCTTTAAACAATTGTTATTACTTATGTAAATCTTATAAATATCAGTAATTAAATCAATTGTTAATGCTTTTTTATTATTTAGTCTCTGTGACTTCTTAATAATAAAAATTTGTAACACGTCGCCCTTTTGCACTCTGAGCTTTCGATCGAGCGCGCGTCTCTTCACGGGTTTTGATAAAGAAAAACTAATAACTATAAGGCATGAAATGACTGTTAGGATGCAGGGAACAATATCCGGTAACTTTTTCAACTTAATAATAAAAAAAGCCTTATAAACCTTATAAAACCAGCATTTTCGTTGAAATTTCACAACTTTCTAAGCTTCCATTAATTTTTAAATAAATAAACTAATAAATGGAATTTACCTATCTTGTAAAATAAAGTTCAAGCTTTAAAATGAGAGGTGTGCGTCTCAATCTGTCCAATAGAACCAGAGATATGGTAAAATTGGTGCGCGCGGAGACGGAAAATGTAAGAGATTTGCACTAAATTTGCAATAATTATGGTTAAAGTTAATCCTTTTTTTAATTTTCAAAAGAATATATGTTTGTTATAAGAAAACGTAACTATTAACGCATACAAAATTGTACTAGCTATAAAAATAAACATTATACAGCCATTTAAACATTTAATTTGTTAATAACAATTAAACTGACCACTTTCAAGCTTTGCGACCAAGTTTTTTTGATTGAATAAGTTGTTTGCAGCCGTGGCACTCTGATTGACCACGGAACCCTATCTGGCTCCTAGATTTGATCAATTATTTTTAGCTTTAGCCCGAAGTTGCTGTAATATCTTCGATAGAGATTTGCCGCCACAGGAAATA
>NW_019419486.1:0-8626 GCF_000390285.2 Anoplophora glabripennis
ACTTCTTCAGCGTGACCATGGAGCTGCTGCTGGAGACCTGGTGCTAGCTTCGGATGGCGGCAGCCCGGTGGTGACCTTGAAGTGGCTTAGAAGCCCCACTGCTATACTACTAACTCGGATCTTGTTATTCTTTCATGCTCGAATCCATCCCTAGCTTCTCTTACCCATTGTTCGAGTCCGTTATACCTATTTCTCCCTCCTTCGTGTATGTCATTATCTAACTCGTCGCCGTCATTAGGAAAATATTTTCTTACCAAGTAACCCAAGGTTCCCTCTCTCGTCTTGGTATAGCTCCCGTCTTCCTTGACTACGTTTGTTTTCCCCATATTTATTCTTCCCCCCTTTACCCCATCTCTTCCAGTTCTTCATTTAGTTCTCTATCTTTTGCCTCTTTGATTTTCTCTTTATATTCTTTTCTTTCCTTCCTGTACTCTTCCTTTCCTCCCTTTTTTCTCCTCTGCTTTCCTAAAATCTCCTCCTTGCCCTCATAACTTTCCTCCGCTTCTCTTCCATGTCCCCATTCCACCAACCGTTATTGCCTACTTCTCGTCTTCTCTTTCTCTTGCTTTTTTACACGCTCTTTCACAGATTCTTTGCAACCAAGTTGCTTTTTCCTCCGTTCCCCTAATTTCTCCGTGTACTTCTTTGTTAAATATTTCCTCCAGTTTCTCCTTGAACTTCTGGCCATCGTTTGCTGTTACTTCATATCTTCTGTTGCTTTTATTCCTTTCAGGTCTAACGTTCAACTTAAAGGCGATATATATATGGTCATTGAGGCTTTCCTCGTCCTCCTGTACTTCCCTGTCGGTCACTCTGACCCCCCTACTCATCACCAGGTCTCTCCAACTCTGGCCTCTTGTACTACTAAAGCTAGGGGGGTCTTCAGGCTCGTTCTCTAATTTAAGGTGGAATTTCCTAGCAGCGTCCGCGATTGCGATTGACGCATCCGACTAGACGCATCAGAACTGCTTTTAGTGGTTATAAATGCGTTAGATTTCCAACAATTGCGATTAGACGTACCGAGATGCGGTGGACGCATGCGATTCTCAATCGCCTGCTTCTAAACAGACTAGACGCGCGTCACGTCAGTTGTCACTGTCAGTGAATAAGTACCATGACTTCCAAGTTGAGTTTTCACACGACAGAAGACGAAAAACTTGTTGAATGTGTTGGAAACTGTCCTGCTTTGTATGACACAGGAAATAAGGACTATAAAAATCAGGTAGTACGGGAAAACATCTGGAAATGTATAGCCGAAACTGTACAAAGAACACGTAAGTACACATATTTGTATTGAGAAACATCCAACATAAATTATTAATTATATTATCCCCGGTTTATACATTGTTCTTGCCATTGCACGGAACCTTCTGGAGTATTAAAGTACTGTCTAAACTGATCCCTAATTTGGAAGTCTTCAATATTGGCAAATCCTCCTCCCCTTGCCAGAGGTAACATATTATTTACAGGTGTATCATTGTTAAGAGCACCGTATTGACATGTTTTCGTACTATTCCGTAAGTGTTCGTCACGTAGCATATTGTGAAAACAGCATGTAACAATAACTATCAAGTCCGTAGTTTCGGGTAAAACTGCAATAGGTGAATAAAATATTCAAAATTTTTGGGAGAGTAGAGCAAAAGCATTTTCGGACACTCGTCTTGCTCGACACAATCGGTAATTAAATATTGCTTTGGTATTGTCTTGTATCGTCTGGTTTTTCTGGTATGGTTTCATCATATGGTTATCAAGACGAAATGCTTCGTCACCGACAATAACGTGTGGCAAAATAATACCTGATCCAGGTAAAACCTTTTCACGTGGAAAAGTGAATCGTCTAGACCGAATTTGACTACCCATAATTGATTTTTCAAAAATGCTACTGTCGCCTTCTTTGCCATAAGATTCGACATCTATAATAATAAATTTGTAATTAGGATTAACAAGTACTAATAATACTATGGAAAAGTAATTCTTATAGTTCCAAAAGTTTGATCCACTGTTCTTCGGGCATAATATCCTAATGTGTTTCCCATCAATTGCGCCAATGCAATTGGGGAAGTTCCATCGGGTGTAAAATTTATCAGCAATTGTTTCGAGATCAGGCATAGTTGGCTGTGGCAAGAACAAAGGTACTAAAGTATTACGTAATGCTTCAAGTACTTCCCTTACAATAATACTGATGTATCCATATGATATCCGAAAAGCAAAAGCTATTGATCTAAATGTTTCTCCGGTAGCTAGGAATCTAAAATAGAAAAAAAATGTTTCAGCTGAAGATTGCAAGAAAAGATGGCGGAATATTAAGGACACATATATGAAAATAAGGCGTACTACTAATCCTACTGGTTCAGCTGCAACACCTAAATCTAAGTGGCCATTATTATCACAAATGTCTTTTATGGACAATACGCCTTACCAAAGAAGGTAAGGCTGTGTGTCTATTTTACATACTAAAAGTAATATATACCGTTTTTGTTTACAGTACTCAAAGTAATTTGCAATCGCAAGAAACTACCCTTGATTCTGATGTGCCAGAAGACATCTCAGAATCTGAAAATAATATTTCCTCTAACCCGCCTACAGGCATCACATCTGCACTCCATGATACACAAATAACTTATTCTAAGTCACAGAAAACACCCTCTTCGACGACTGGGAAGAGAAGGAGGGATGACAATACACAAATATTGGAAATATTAAAGCAAAGATCCGCGGATAGAGAAAAGATAATGGAAAATATGANTCCGTTATTATTATTCTTTTTTTTATTGTGACTTTGATTATCAAGTTTGCTACGGAAAGTCTATTGGAGCAAATTCAAAAATTTAATTGCTAAGTTTATTTTAACATCTATGCAACTGAGTACAACATATATTATAATAGTTTTTTTTTAATGTGTTTAAATATAAATTTCCTTATTTTTATGTCATAGTAATAAGATTGTTGGTCTGTATTTCAAATAAGTTTGGCGATATTTATGTGCATTTATATTTATATTTTTTTACGCCATTTCTTGAATTAAGTGATATGTATTTATGTGATTAAAATATTTGATTGTACGCCTTACGTGATCACGATTGGCACGCCCGAAATTCTAAAGATAGTACTTAAATTTAACTATCTTTAAAGTAGCCGTAAATATAACTATCTGTCCACATACATATTTATTTAAATTATCTATTTCTTTCTTCTAATAAAAATTCTTCTATATCGGAAGATTTTCATATGGTATTTAATTTTTTTTTGTTGTGTTTACCATCACTTTACTATAACATTTTAACTTTAATTGCAAAAAAAGAGTCGTAGTTTGGAAAACCGGTCAATCTGGGAACCTCCTAGCAGGGTTGCGTTTTATTGCTAGTGGCGCCCTAGATTTTTGATATCTGTAATTAAAATATTTTACTGAACCTACACCCTTCAGGCTGAGTGATTTGTCGGCACCTTTGTTACGCACTTACGCTTCCAAACTACCTCTACGTTTTTTTTTTAAATTATTTATTTTTCCCCTTTTCTCTTTTTTTCATATATGTGTATATATTTTGTACAAATAATTTTTTAAACAAAAAAAAAGTATAACCAAGCGTAGCACTCTCTATCCTCCAGGAAGCTCCTCACTACCCTTCTCAATCCTAAACTGCACTCCTTCGTTCTCATGCTTTCCACCACTGCTGGCCCCCATGCTGTCCCGAAGGCATTGGAGAGATCCAGATCCACCACCAGAGAGTGCATGCCTCTCTCCCGGTTACGCTCCAGATCCCCCACTATTGCCCTCACCGCCGCAGTGGTGTCTCTTCCGCTTCTGAACCCGTATAGCCTTTCCACGAACCTTCTGATTCCATATGGTGTGCCAACCTCCCCGCCAATACCCTGTCGAAAACTTTTCCTAGCGCCGGCAGCAGGGAGATCGGCCTCACCCTCCCGCTTCCCTTCGGCACCCACACCACATTCGCCCTCTTCCATACTCTCGGAAACACCTCTCTCCAAACACTCATTCAGCAAATCACCACCATTCACCCATTTCTTCTTCCACCCATTCCATACACCCATTTGGGACTCCATCTTCGCTAGTCGCTTTCTTCCTCTTCATCGTTCGCACTATTCCCTTCAATTCTGCCCTCGTAATACCTATCATTCCTATCTCCTCTCCATTCACCCCCTCGTTCCTCAATTCCTCATACCTTCTCCTCAATCCCGCCTGGTGATCATTATCCTCCCCCGCCACATCCGCCGGGAAGTATTTCACCACCAGGCAGGCCGTCGTTTCTTCTTTACTCCTTGTGTACTCACCATTATCTTTCTTCACATTGTATCTCTCTAAGCACACCCTTCCTCCTTTCACCCATCTACCTAGCACCTTCCAAGGATCATGGGAGAGTTCTTCCAACTCCTCCTCCATGTCTTTATTCTTCGCCACTTTTATCTCATTCTTGTATTCCCTTCTTTTTTAGTCTCTCTTTTTAATCTCTCCAACTGTGCATTCCACCACTCTCCTTCCCCATTTTCTCTCCTTTTTCCTTAACACGCTCTTACACACTCTTTCACACATCCTTTGCATCCACCCAGCCTTATCTTCCACGTCGTCACCCTCTCTTCCTACCGTCTTCCCCCAATACTCTCGTATTTTCCTCTTAAAACCTTCTCTATCCCCTTCTGACACTACATAAAATCTCCTCTTGCCCCTTCTACTTTTCCTCAACCCTANTCGTCACCCTCTCTTCCTACCGTCTTCCCCCAATACTCTCGTATTTTCCTCTTAAAACCCTCTCTATCCCCTTCTGACACTACATAAAATCTCCTCTTGCCCCTTCTACTTTTCCTCAACCCTATTTCATACGATATGTATCTATGGTCACTTAATGATTCTTCTTCCTCTATTCTCCTATCTAGTATCCTCACCTCCTTCCCTAGTACTAGATCTATCCATCCCTGGGCCCTCACAGTCCAAAAGCTGGGTGGATCCTCCGGCTCATTTTCTATCCCAAATCCATTCGTCAAAGTCCAATAACATTCCCCTCTCACTTGTCACCTCACCCCCCCACATCACATTCTTAGCATTCATATCCCCTGCAATCACATACTTGTCTCCTATATTCCGCCACTCATCTGCGTATCTTAAAAACTTGCTCTCTCTTACTCCTCTTTCCCTCTCCGGCTCATCATACACGTTTACAACCACCACATCCTCTATTCTCAAAACCATCACATTCTCATTACTCAACTCTTTATACGCAATAACATTCATCCATCTCGCATTCACCAACGTTAACACCTTGTTCTCTCTTTCTCCGTACTTCCTGTATCCATGGGGAGCTGCATACCTGTGGTATGGCTCCTGGATCATAACCACATCCGGTTTCTCCCTTCTCACCTTTTCATTGAGCAAAACTCCCGCCTCCCTTCCCCTACAGCTGCAAGAATTTGCACCTAGACATTATAGTTTATATACCTCCTTGATGGGTCTAAATTCACCTTGTACGCCGGACAGGCCGCATCTTTCGCTCCATGTTCCTCCCTTCTTTTTGAACATCTTAGCACAGTTCACACACTCCTTCCTTTCGCTCCTACATTCCCTCGCTTCATGCTCCCCTCCACACTCGAAACACGTCTGCCTTTCCTTACATCCTCTCGCCATATGACCAAACCCGCAACACTTAAAACCGATGACTGTCCCCACATATTCCTCTACATACAAACTCTCACTCAATACATTCACCCTTTCTTTTTTGATTACCTCTCTGAATCCTCTAGCAGCCATTTGTACTACCCAATTCCTCTTCCATGGGTTGCGACACTGATACTTTTTGATTAACCTCATTCCTCCTTCCCTCAACTCCTCATTCTCATTCTTTAACGCCTCTAATAACTCTCTTTCCTCTACAGCCACCGGAACCCCTGACACGAGTATCATGGGGTCCCTTGTCTTTCCCTTCCTCACATCTATACCATTCATTCTCTTCATCTGCTCCTCTATTCTTGCCCTCTGTTCTTCGTTCTTAGCTACTATACACAATCTTCCCTCTCTCATCACCCTCACCGCTCATGGCGCACCTCCATTTTCTCTCATATCTATACTCTTCGCTAAATGTTCGGCCAACTTTCTTCCGTCATTTACGTTTTCTCCCGTCACTATCAGTAGGTTATTATAGCCGGTGCTGAGACCCCCCTCCACTTTTGACCTTTATTTTTTTTTAAACATTATTTTTGACGTGACGTCGTTTTTTAATGTTTTTACTCAAAAATCCTTTTCTTAGAACTGCTAGCAATTCTCATACCAGCTACATTGCAGGTACCAATTGCCATTGGTAACATTTGCTTAATTTCTAGTAAATGCCTTTCAATACCTTCCATTCTCATATCCAATTGATCTAATCGATTTGTATTACCTATTAATAATTGATCTTGATGAGACTTATGTTGTTCTTGTAATTTGCGACCACTTGTTGATGTAGAAGTAGTTGCTGTCTGAGGAGTTTCTTGTAAACCTTGGGATGACATTGGGTGACCTTGGGATGACTTTGGATGACGTCATCCGTGACCTGGATGACTTTGATAGAGGTCACGGTGACCTTCATTTGACCACTGCATATGGGAGGAGGCATTCCACATTGAATGACTTTGAAGTGCCGTCATATAAGTTGGTGNGTACGCCGGACAGGCCGCATCTTTCGCTCCATGTTCCTCCCTTCTTTTTGAACATCTTAGCACAGTTCACACACTCCTTCCTTTCGCTCCTACATTCTCTCTCCTCATGCTCCCCTCCACACTCGAAACACGTCTGCCTTTCCTTACATCCTCTCGCCATATGACCAAACCCGCAATACTTAAAACAGATGACTGTCCCCACATATTCCTCTACATACAAACTCTCACTCAATACATTCACCCTTTATTTTTTGATTACCTCTCTGAATCCTCTAGCAGCCATTTGTACCACCCAATTCCTCTTCCATGGGTTGCGACACTGATACTTTTTGATTATCCTCATTCCTCCTTCCCGCAACTCCTCATTCTCATTCCTTAACGCCTCTAATAACTCTCTTTCCTGTACAGCCACCGGAACCCCTGACACGAGTATCATGGGGTCCCTTGTCTTTCCCTTCCTCACATCTATACCATTCATTCTCTTCATCTGCTCCTCTATTCTTGCCCTCTGTTCTTCGTTCTTAGCTACTATGCACAATCTTCCCTCTCTCATCACCCTCACCGCTCATGGCACACCTCCATTTTCTCTCATATCTATACTCTTCGCTAAATGTTCGGCCAACTTTCTTCCGTCATTTACGTTTTCTCCCGTCACTATCAGTAGGTTATTATAGCCGGTGCTGAGACCCCCCTCCACTTTTGACCTTTATTTTTTTTTAAACATTATTTTTGACGTGACGTCGTTTTTTAATGTTTTTACTCAAAAATCCTTTTCTTAGAACTGCTAGCAATTCTCATACCAGCTACATTGCAGGTACCAATTGCCATTGGTAACATTTGCTTAATTTCTAGTAAATGCCTTTCAATACCTCCCATTCTCATATCCAATTGATCTAATCGATTTGTATTACCTATTAATAATTGATCTTGATGAGACTTATGTTGTTCTTGTAATTTGCGACCACTTGTTGATGTAGAAGTAGTTGCTGTCTGAGGAGTTTCTTGTAAACCTTGGGATGACATTGGGTGACCTTGGGATGACTTTGGATGACGTCATCCGTGACCTGGATGACTTTGATAGAGGTCACGGTGACCTTCATTTGACCACTGCATATGGGAGGAGGCATTCCACATTGAATGACTTTGAAGTGCCGTCATAACAGTTGGTGACCTTCATTTGACCTCTGCCGAATTAAATAGTAGTAACAAAAATTTTATCAATTACCTTGACTGTCCTCTATAATTGCCATACATAGAGATGATGAATGAATTGAGTTGAAATTGGAATGACATGTTCGAATTGTAGTGGGGGATTTTCCATATAAGAGAGTAGATCGCCCTAGAGAGACACATTTCGTTCAGTGTCAAACCTAGATAGTTATTGTCTACAGTAGTGTNCACCATATTCTCTGTACAAAACTCTTTAATTGACCAGACCTTTTCGAATCCTACCTTAACCATGGTCAGGGCTTTATTCGCCCTTTCGCCAAATCATTTATACCCCTGCGGTACTACGTATTTTCCATAAGGCTCCTGCACAAGGACCACATCCGGCTGTTCCACCCTTATCTTTTAATTCAAAAAGCTACATACCTGTGGTATGGCTCCTGGATCATAACCACATCCGGTTTCTCCCTTCTCACCTTTTCATTGAGCAAAACTCCCGCCTCCCTTCCCCTACCCATGTTTAGCTGCAAGAATTTGCACCTAGACATTATAGTTTATATACCTCCTTGATGGGTCTAAATTCACCTTGTACGCCGGACAGGCCGCATCTGTCGCTCCATGTTCCTTTTTTTTGAACATCCTAGCACAGTTCACACACTCCTTCCTTTCGCTCCTACATTCCCTCGCTTCATGCTCCCCTCCACACTCGAAACACGTCAGCCTTTCCTTACATCCTCTCGCCATATGACCAAACCCGCAACACTTAAAACCGATGACTGTCCCCACATATTCCTCTACATACAAACTCTCACTC
>NW_019419487.1:0-8508 GCF_000390285.2 Anoplophora glabripennis
GCTCTCGAAAATTGGCTATTTTCGGTTTATTTTCTTCATTAAAGAGTTATAATATTATAATGCTGTTATAAAATGTTGGACGATTTTATTAATTTTAAGGTTCAAAAAATGACTGAAAAAGTTGCACTTTTTTGGATGTTTTCTTCAAATAACTACTTCAATTTTTATTTTATGAAAATAACTTTTAAAGAAAACTGTTGACATTTTTTCACGAATTAAAAAAAAATGTTTTTCTACGACTTTCTGGAGCCGAGATAAGAGTTTGAGGGCGCAATTAACATTTTACAGCGATGCGCTTGAAACTTCTCCTAACATCGAAATAGACTCACTTGATGCTTTCGACAAACTTCTCGACTAAACCGTTGTTGAGTCACAATGTGAAAATGTTGACGATTATTCTCTTGATGCTTTCAACATACTTNGCTTGCAGTAAATAGCAAGTATGGGAACGTAAATGTAAACGAGTTTTCGAAGAAGAGAAAAGATTTTTAACAGTTTTTTCGATATATCTCGAAAAGTAACAAAGCAATCGACAAAAAGTCAGTTGATAGATCTTTTTAAAACCTACAACTTTCTCATTTAAAATTTTTCAATAGGTACTATATTTTCTTAGTTATTTTAGAAAAACCGTTTTCTGCAACTTTGTGATTTTTTTTTAACCATGTTCGTCATTTTGGATCGAGTTTAAAGAACGAAAAACTCAAATTAAAATTTAATTTCCTATACGGTCATATTTTTTTGTCCAGGTAATAATTTCTGCAAATTTAACATTAGGCCGTGACAGAATGCTTGGACTAGGACTGGGTCCAAATATTGTACGACCCGATGCCCTCCTAGCTAGCTTGTCAGCTTCTTTATTGCCATTGCACCGGTCGTGTCTCTTAACCCAGCATACAGATATACTGTTGGTAGCTGAGGCCACCACCAGCGCTCGCTGGCATTCCCATACCGATNGCACAACTAGCTTGTGTTGTAAAACATGAGATGATAAAAGTTTTCTGAAATCTGGAATAGTTTGGAGGTTAGCTCAATATACCGAGCTACAGCACGTAGGCCCCATTGGGCCCCTTGTGCATCCGCCCAGCGAGAGATCAGCTCTCCTGGGCCGTCCATATCAAGGAGAAAAAGGTGATGACGTTGCTCAGGGGTATCTCATGTAGGCCATAGAAGGCCACCGTTCTCTTAGCAGAGAATCTCTCGTTGACCAGACACCAGTACACTCGCCGAGTACATGGAAAACTGTCTCATCTTCCTGCTCACAACCTCTACAGAGGGGTGTTTTGCACTTCCTCATAATGTAGAGAGAATTAAAAAAAAAATGTTTTTCTACGACTGGAGCCGAGATAATTTTTTTATTAAAAGAAAATTTGAGGGCGCAATTAACATTTTACAGCGATGCGCTTGAAACTTCTAACATCGAAATAGACTCACTTGATGCTTTCGACAAACTTCTCGACTAAACCGTTGTTGAGTCACAATGTGAAAATGTTGACGATTATTCTCTTGATGCTTTCAACATACTTCTTCACGAAAATATGGAAGACGAACAAGAAAATGAATCAAAAGACAATCCAACAAAGAAAAGAAGAATTTCATTCGATAAATAATTTTATCAATATAAGATACTTGTTAGTTTTCATTGTAATAATTTTATACATATTTTATACATAGTTGTAAATAAAAATTGAAATAGTTATTTGAAAAAAACACCCAAAAAAAGTGCAACTTTTTCAAACTCATTTTTTGATCCTTAAAATTATTGAAATTGTCAAGATTTTTTAACAGCACGGTAATATAACTCTTTACGAAGAAAACAAACCGAAAATCGTTACTGTAATGCTATCCGCTGAGAAGAGCTAATCAATTTTCGAGAGCGCCTTTTTTTCAAAAAATCAATATATCGAAAAATAATTAATATTTTTAAATTTTTCAAAAATGTACATTTTTGGCTTGCTGCGGGCTATACTTGCAGTTAATAGCAAGTATGGGAACGTAAATGTAAACGATTTATAGAAGAAGAGAACAGAGAAGATTTTTAACAGTTTTTTCGATATATCTCGAAAAGTAACAAAGCAATCGATACTTACAAAAAATCAGTGGATAGATCTTTTTAAAACCTACAACTTTCTCATTTAAAATTTTTCAATCCGTGCTATATTTTTTTAGTTATTTTAGAAAAACCGTTTTTTNTTAACCCAGCATACAGATATGCTGTTGGTAGCTGAGGCCACCACCAGCGCTTGGTGGCATTCCCATACCGATCTGGACATTATCTTCCGATTATGCAAGATCAGTACTGATTGTCTACTATCTGTGTAGATTCTGATACTTTTGCCCGTTATCTGCCTACGGGAAATTTCTTTAGCAGCTACGGTTATACCTGCCAGTTCCGCTTGTATCACAGTGGCACGTATGTCCGTATCCCACTGAAATCGAATGTGTAGGGATCTAGAATAGATCCCATATTCTGTACCTTCTTTCCTTTTTGATCCGTCAGTGAAGATGTTAATTACCTCTCATTGTTTTTGATGAGTACAGTGTAGGGTCTGTCAAACACAAACTGAGGAGAAATGCTGTCAGTGTCTGCCTGCAGAAGTGGCATCTTGACCTGACGGCCTCATTCCATAGGCGACATCTGACTTCTCCACATCCTACATTTGGTTTAACATCAACGTTCTTGAAGCAAAGCATAGTTGTCAGAGCCACCTCCTTTAGATAAATATCTAAGGGCGGCAGACATAGCATCACTTCCATTGTTAACGTTGGAGCTGTTTGCATAGCTCCTGTAACGCTCAGGCAAGCTATTCTTTGCACCTGGCTGAGCTTCTGTTTAGCTGCTGTCTGTTGGGTGTTTGGCCACCAGACGACAGTTCCGTAGGCCAACATTGGTCTCACTATGGCAGTGTACATCCACATGATTACCTTTAGTTTCATCCCTCAGGTTTTCCTAACGGTTCTGCGGCACTGCTCATAGGATATGTACGCCTTTTTTATTCTTCTCTCCAAGTGAAGATACCATGTTAGCTTTGCATCAAGTGTGACTCCAAGATACTTCACATCCGTTGCAAAGCTTAGCGTGGTGTGTAAAAGAGTCGGTGCCTTTATTGGCCCCAATTTCCTCTTCCTCGTAAAGAGGACCATCTCCGTCTTCCTGATATCCATCTGTATATGGTGAGGGGAACACCTCTTTCCATCCGAGCTGAATTAATTTTTGGAAACGTCTTATCAAATGCCCCCTCTATGTCTATAAATACACCCATGGTGGATTCATTATTATCCAAGGATTTTTCGATCGTGCCTACCACTAGGTGGAGAGTAGTGTCGGTAGATCTCCCTGGGGTATGTGCATGTTGATTGGGATGTAACTGTCTGTTTGTCATATATCGCTCGCACAGTTTTTCCATCGTTTTCAACAGAAACGGGGTCAGATTGGTAGGTCGATATGCTTTTGGGGTTGTGTAATCCAACCTGCCTATTTTGGGGATGAATATAACCTTCACTTCCCTCCAAGTCTTAGGGATGTAGTGGTGTGCAAAGCACAACCTGAACAGCCCTTTCAGGTGCGGCATCAGTACATCCATGCCCATTGCAAAAGGGCTGGATGCATCAAATACTGTTTTTGTGCCAGATTGTACGGTATTTGCAAATACCTCAATTTCCCCATTGTTCTTGGGCTCCTGTCTTTGCTCTGCTCTTAGGTTCTTCCCGAGGTGACATAGGTATCTTTCCTTGTCAGTTCCTCGAGGATCCCAAAACAGTTTGGTAGGAGTCTTAGTAAGATTGACCTCAAAATGTATTCATCAATGATCTGACGTGGAGGCATTGTCTGCCACATGCCAGTACTGGATTAGATTAGATGTATACGCTGTAGTTATTGCGACGTCTATTAGTGTTTGACTTCTAGAGTTAACAAATGTCGGTTCGCAGCCTACGTTACTTACGCAGAGGTTGTTAGCGTTAATGTAATCATATAAGGACTTACCCTCTTGTGTTGTTGCCTTCACTACCCCAAGTTACATGATAAAATTATTAGTGAACATATAAACTACTAAAATGAGCTCCAATTTCAAATTCGATTTTGTCAAAAGTTAATTTGATCTCGACAATCTTTATTCTTTTTTACAAGATTATTTCTCAATTAATCTACTATTTACTCAATTTTCTGCACATATAGGGCGCAAGAAAGGATTTTCTTCCCCAAAAATTGAAACAGTTTGTAGGGAGAGTCGGCAAAAATAGTAAATGTCTAATTGACATCTCTGAACAATTTGTTTTTTGACTTAAATGAATATTAAAAATTCGAAAAAATATATTAGACACTTGAATTAATTCATTAATGGTCCTTTAATCAGAGAAAATGTTTGTCATATACACTAGCCACTTCTCGAGATAATAAGCTACATAAAAATTATTTTCTTACTCACCGGGTTTTGCCCTTTTTTACAGCAACTTCTCCAAAATGGTCAAACTTTTGATAAGCACTTCTCAGTTATAATAATATAAATCGCCAATAAATGTATTTGTGACACTTCGCTACGATGTGACATAAATACAATATTTTGTATTGTCAAGGCAACTAACAATATATATTTTTATTTTAATTGTTATTTGTTTTTGAAACAAAATATGTAATTCTTATCATGATTTAAACATTGCATGCTCGTTATTTTACAAATGTCTTTATTTTCAATTGTTGTAACTTTAGGGTGTCAAAATTCATTCACATGAGAATAGTATATCTACAATTTACGTTGTTGCAAGCATCTTTCATTTCCTACTTACGAATATCAATTGTTGGAAATCATTTCAGGATGTTGTTTGTTCGTTAGCTAATAATTTCCTTAATGACTTCCTTATTATTTAATGTAGCTTTAACTGGAATGCTATTGAGGTACTAAATTTTTTTATTGCAATTTTGTTACCTATATATTTTTATTTTAACTGTTATTTGTTTTTGAAACAAAATGTGTGATTCTTATCGTAATTTAAACAATGCATGCTCGTTATTTTACAAATGTCTTTTTTTTCAATTGTTGTAACTTTAGGGTGTCAAAATTCATTCACACGAGAATAGTATATCTACAATTTACGTTGTTGAAGCATCTTTCATTTCCTACTTACGAATATCAATTGTTGGAAATCATTTCAGGATGTTATTCGTTCGTTAGCTAATAATTTCCTTAATGACTTCCTTATTATTTAATGTAGCTTTAACTGGAACCCTATTGAGGCACTAAACTTTATTGCAATTTTGTTACCTATACAGGAAAAATGTTTTTAAGTAAATAGTTATTTTTTATTTCCCACAAATCGGTAAATTTTCCTCATGATCAGTGGCGGTTGGTGAAAATTAAATTAGTTCTATTTTGAAAATTAAGTATGGGACCCGTACGGTTTTTTAAGATATGATTTTGGTATTCGCAAAGAGAACTGTCATAACGAAAATATTTTGAACGGGATTTGCTAATTAAAAAATTGAAATAGAAATTGTCACCCCTGATATCTCGAAAATATTACATTACATTTAGAATAGCTTTCAAGATTTTTTTTCCAATTTTTATTTCCACCCCTCAAGAAATTATGAGCATTTGGGTAAAAAATTTTTAATTTAACTTTTTTCCCATTTTGTTCGTTTTTGCGATGTAGTTTTATAAAAAAATATATAAATAATACAGATTTAGTTTTTTGAAATGTTTTTTAATTTTTTAACAAAAACGTGTCTTTTTGAAAAAGAGTTGCGTTGTTTGTTCCTCGAAAAATTAAAAAAAAAATCGTCTTTCAATATGCAATTTTATGTAACAGGTTCTAGAGTAGGATTTTAAATAACGAAAATAGTATTATAATAAATTTTAATATTGTTGTTACCAAAGTAGTCGTTAAGAGAATTAACAACCACAGGAGTCAAATCTTTCGAAGTGGCGGAAATATTTAATACAGAAAATAAAAAACGACAACTGTTCTAGAAATTGTTTTTTTTTATTTCGTCTTTAATCGATCTTGGTATAAGTGTTTTACTAAATACAAATGATCAAAAATGTAACAAGTATTATGGCATTGTGCAAAATACACTTTTGTGAAATTGAAAATACGCAGTTGTATTTAAAATATTTTCGCTTTATATCTAAAGCACATTTTTTTGTAATGGTAACGGCAACTTTGCAGAAACCTTTTTGGAANCAATATTAGTGGAAGTATGGATGTAGTTTTAAAAATATGGCATTTTTGGTAATTAGTCATCACGATTTACTTCTATAATAAAATTTGGTTTAATTATCTGTAAAAAATTAACATTACAATTTTTTTTATTTAAATCGTCAGATAACTCTCGAAATGCTTCGAAATGTTCTTTCGGAGCAAGTGGAACAAAGATTTTATTATTGTATGGAAATGCAGAGAAACCAATTTGAAAATTTAATAAAATAACATTCGTTCATTCATATAATCACATTTAAATTGAAAATACGCAGTTGTATTTAAAATATTTTCGCCTTATATATCTAAAGCACATTTTTTTGTAATGATAACGGCAACCTTGCAGAAACCTCTTTGGAAATGTATGCAACCAGCAATACACATGTGCATAACTAAAACATTAAGAACTGTTTTCAAATTTTAAAGCTCCAATTTTGGTTTTAGCAAGGCCACTGCTGAAAGTGTTAACCTGCCAATAATAAAATTTAGAGGGACCACAGCAGTTAATAGTTGTTGTTGAATTTGAAAATTTCTATTCTATTTATAATGGAAAGTCAAAATTTTTACACGTTTATTTGACTGTGTATAACATTATTATCGTGTTCATATAAATGCCATTAGCAGTTATGCGGATTGAACCTGTAAGTCTTTGATTTCTATGTCCACAAGATAACTTATAAGAAAAAAATTCAGAAGAAATTTACGAAATAAATAATTAAATTAGTGTTTGCCAGCTCGGGGACTCTAAAGGGGTTGCGAAAATATTTGCAAAGTTTTTTTTTCATAATCAACTGATAGATACAAACAGCCCGTTTGTATTTTTCTCAAAATTCATTTATTTATGAAGCTACAGTATTATGAAGTTTGAAAAATAGAACATTAGAGTCAAATTTAAATTTAAATAGGAATAACTAAACAGAAAATGTCAAAAATCAAAAATGGGAAGGATGGCTGTTCGTATTTATCGGTTGATTAAAAAAAAATATATTACACACAAATATGTGCAACCCATTTCGACATATCAGAGTTCTCAACCTTAATTTCAATTTTTATCTTGCAAATTTGAAACTTTTTCTTCTCGAAAATTCTCTTGGGCTCTGTAACTTTTCATTATCAAAATAAAATTTTCACTAGTCACTTTCAAATTTAGATAAAGAGCAGTTGCAAAAATCCACTGGAGGTTAAAAACTTTGCGAAAGAAATTCCCATGCTTTATTCTGTGGGACTAAATACAAGACTGTTACTAGGAAGCTTGCATTTTAAAATATATAACGTGCAATTGTGCATAGACCTGGCTACATTATATTTAAAAGAAAAAAGATCTCTTTTCGAATTATTACTTTTTTGTCTAATATAAACTTTACTGTATAGGTACTTGAATAAGTAGAAAATAATTCCAAAACTGTTCAATTCATAAAAAACATTGATAGAAGTTGGTGTAAAAATGTTATGTTTTCTGATAGCAAATAGCATTTAAAACTGTTTGTAGCAAAAAATATTGGTCTGCATATTTTTTAGTAAAACGACCAGTTTGAGAATTAATTTTTATTTATTCAAGTATGCAGTAAGCTTATTTTAGGATAAAAAAAATAATGACTTGGAAATGACTCGTTTTTCGAATAAAATAGAAAGGATCCGTTAAAACACAATTGCCAATTAAATGAACTTGAAAGAATTTCCAGAAAATAAAACTGTATAAACAGAAGTGTACGTCAAAAAAAAAAAAAGAAATCCGTGGTGACCTTTTTCTGTTATATATATAAAAGTTTTTAAATAAAATTCTTGTTATTTCGTTAGCTTTAGAAATCAATAAAATCCGAGTGTGTTAATATTGAGAAATTGTACGGTTTGTCAATTGGGAAAAAACATTGGCAAGGGTTTATTTTCAACAAAATCGTTTTTCAATATGCAAATTTATGAAACAGGTTCTAGAGTAGATCTTTTTTTATTCCTTTTTTTTTAATGAATTTTTTTTTTATATTTTAATTTTTTACCGATAATATGGGTACGCCATTAAACCAAATTTTATTATAGAAGTATATGAAATAGAAAAAATCGATTTCTAGAACACTTGAACGGATTTTATTTTCTGTATTATTCCATTAAATACTCCCGTCAGTGATCCAAGCCCCATTTCGAAGGGTTTGACTCCTGTAGTTGTTATTTTCTTAACGACTACTTTATACAAGGTGTTATTTAAGTACCTACGTGGCCAAACTTTAAAGGGTCATTCTTTGAGTGATTCTAAGACGAAAAGTTTCTATAAACATAGTTCTGGTAATGCTTCGTTTTCAAGATACAAACTTTTTTAAAAAA
>NW_019419488.1:0-8462 GCF_000390285.2 Anoplophora glabripennis
GCATAAATATGCGGCTAAATTTCGTTGATACATCGCACAATTTTCTCCTTCAAGGCGTGAGTAGTCGTGGGCTTGTTGACATAAACCTTAGACTTCAAAGAAACCCAAAGAAAAAAGTCCAATGACATTAAATCGCATAATCTGGTCGAACAATTCTAATCACCAAAACGGGAAACTTACACGACCAAGAAATGGCCCATACAGTAACTGAATTGTTTCTAGGGCTGCACGACATGTGGCACCGTTGTTGAAACCACATGTTGTGTACATCCATATCTTGCAATTTAGGTACAAAACACTGGATTATCATATTGTGATGGCGATGATGCCTCCAACCCAAAATTTGCACCAAACAGTAACACGTTGTGGATGCATTTGATTCTCAACAATCACTCGAGGATTTTCTGTTCACCAAATACGATAATTTTGTCAATTAACGAAGCCAACGAGATGAAAATGACCATCTTGAACTTTGTAAGCATGAAGATGCAAATCTTTCATGAGAATACGTTGTAGAGTGCTCACGAAATGTCCAATTCTTGACCACGGTGCCGAATTAATGTTCCTGGACTCTCAACAACACTCCCATGAAGTGCTTCGATGTTTTGTGTTGAATGACTTGTTGACGGACGGCCAGAGAGACAGGTTTAAGATCACTAATTGATCCAGTTTCTCTCATTTTTTTTTTCAATTAATCTCTTCAAAGTTAATGAAGTTAAATCGCTATTCCTACCATATTTTATACAAAAATTGCGAATTGTATCTGCCAAATCTTCATTATTTTTAAAATATTGCTCAGCAATGAAAATGCGTTCTTTCTTGTGTCGCTCCACGCTCTCTTTTTTTCGTTGGCAACACATTACCACACAAATGGCGCAAAATTCAAGTATTGCATGAATAAAATGTTCATTTATAAAGTCTATATGTTTAATTTAGTATTAATTACGATTTTATCATTTTATAGACCTTTAATAAAAAAATGACAAACAAATATTTATGAAATCAGAAAAAAATTTATGTTTTTTTTCAGTTTGCGTTAATTATGGTGATATTTTATTGAATTGCATGTAAAATTATCTATTAATTTATATATTTATTAATTTATTGATAAACGGGACAAGCCCTTTTATAGTTTTTAGAGCAAAAACAACAAGAAATATTAATTTATATATTTATTTATTTATTGATAAACGGGACAAGCCCTTTTATAGTTTTTAGAGCAAAAACACAAAAACATATAAAGTAAAATGTGTATGCTACTTAAAAGTAGTTAGTAATATGATTAAAGTAAATATAACAGTACTTACAATAAAAACAAACACAAAGCAGATGACAAAGACATTTAAGAACAAGCATTTTTACTTGTAGCTTTTTACAGACCTCTTGAATGATGGAAGCAATTAAATAGATCAAATTTACTGGTCACTAAATTAGCATTACGCAGGATTCTAATAATTGGTTCATTCTGTCCATAACAATTAGTATGGGAAAATGGAATATGAAAAATTTCTGAGTTTCTATTTCTTCTTTCAGTAACATTAAAATTCACTAAAAAAGGCTGCGACGATTGAATGTGGCCCGTGAATATTTTCTTTAGAAGAANACCATAATGAATCAATTCGGCGCCGATCTCAACAGCTTGGCTTGTCGTATGCAACAACTTGGCGTATTTTACGTAAGGATCTTGGTTTGAAAGCATACAAAATTCAACTCATTCAAGAATTGAAGCCGGCTGACCTTCCAAATCGTCACCGTTTCAGTCTTTGGGCTCTTGAACAGCTTGAAGAAGATCCAATGTTTTCGACCAAAATTTTGTTCAGCGATGAGGCCCATTTCTGGCTTAATGGCTATGTTAATAAACAAAATTGCCGTATTTGGGATGAAGAACAACCCGAAGAACTTCAAGAGCTGCCATTACATCCAGACAAAACAACGGTTTGGTGTGGTTTATGGGCTGGTGGAATCATCGGTCCATATTTTTTTAAAAATGAGGCCGGCAGGAACGTAACTGTGAATGGCGCCCGTTATCGCGCCATGCTAACGGACTATTTGCTGCCTGAAATTGAAGCCCGTAATCTCGATGACATTTGGTTCCAACAAGACGGCGCCACTTGCCATACAGCCCGTGCAACCATGGCTTTATTGCGAGAACAATTCGATGAACAGTTAATTTCACGATTTGGACCAGTGAATTGGCCTCCTAGATCATGTGACATCACACCTCTAGACTTTTTCCTTTGGGGCTACGTGAAGTCCAAAGTCTATATGGATAAGCCGAATACGATTGAGGAATTGGAAGCCAACATTACTCGGGTCATTCGTCAAATTCCACTCGAAATGCTCGAACGTGTCATCGAAAATTGGAACTTCAGAATGGACCATCTCAACCGCAGTCAAGGACAACATTTGAAAGAAATAATATTTAAAAAATAAATGTCAGAAATAGTTTTTTTTTTGTATAATAATAAAGATTGCACCATAAAATAGAATTTTGTTATTTTTTTTGTTGTTGAAAAAAGTACCTCTAAATGAATCACCCGTTACAAGTCCCTATAAAAATTTTCCCTAGAGGGTTCCCCTACGCAGATACAGGCCCCTAAAGGACGCCTCTGAATATCGATTTTTTTTTTGAATAACTTAAAATACAGATAAGACTCCTTAAAAATTGACGCATGAAAACAATTTGGCTTATTTGGTTTGCCAAGGACGGATTAGCTGTAACACAATAATATCAATTTTTTACAGGCTTTACGATAAAAGCACAAAAATAATATTTTTATATAGCTTGAACTTTAAAGTAAAAAAGCCACTCTTGGTTGATATCGATAAAAGAACTGTTTTCGAGAAAAAAACAATTTTTGGTTAATATGATTTTTATTACATCCAAGAGAAATAAACCGATGAAATTTTCATTATTTCTGTGACTATCTAAAAAAATGACACTATTATTTTTCCTAAAAATAATTAAATTACACAGTGTTTCATAAGTTATTAAAAAAATCGATGTACAGGGGTGTCCTTTAGGGGTCTATATCTTCGTAGTGGGGGGGGGGCTATAGGGATAATTTTTATAGGAACTTGTCATGTTATTTTAACGTCCCCTGTATAAATCCGAGAGATTGCCCACATATTCTGGGACACCCTGTATATTTACTGTTCAAGTAATTTCATCTGGTGATTAAACGAGAGAGAATGCACTACATATGAAAAGTTATAGGATCTAATGGAGTCAACTAAGTACAATCGGAAGAGAAATCGAAAATGGGTAAAATTTTCGATATATTACCTGTTATATTTAAATACATTAAAACACAAATATTTACATAAGGATATATCTATTTATTCATTACTTAATTTTTTATTACTTCACTGATTGAACTGTAGATAGAAAACATTGTCAACAAAAGGAAAACATTATTCAAATTTTTCAGAAAGATGATCATATACTACAATGCAACTGGTTGGCAATAAATTTAGTCTTCAGTAGTTCCTCAATTCAAAAACTTTAGTTCACTTCCATTTTTTGGAGAATTATAGAACCCATTCAGGAATGGTTACTTACTACACATTTTTTTGTGTTCCGACGAGTGGAATTTGTCCAGAAAGTTTGTTGTAATGGCTCTGTTATATCCTGTATCTAATGCAGAAATGTTTCCGAATGAACCAAGTGTTTCGCTTTATCAGTTGATGATTTTCATTTCCAACTTGTTTTGGCGGATACTGTTAAACTNCACTCTTCCTGATGCAATGTTGGAGAGAAAATGACTACGTAGCTCGCGTGTTTGCAAGTCAACAATAATAATTACTACGCTCTACCAAAATATCTAGCTACTGTTAAAAAAATTTTACTTCCATTCTTGTAGCCAAAAATAAATTGTTTTTAATCGTTAGTGGAAGACATGCTACTGTTGCACTAGTATGGCATTGACTTAAAGTAGTGACATTGTGTTAGCAAAATAATTTTTATTAAACTTGGCACATGATATTGTATCACTAATAAAAGAAATTGCTATTACAATATAGAAGATCTCAGCAAAGCTTTAATATAGGTCGGTTTCCCGCACTTTAAAGTGAAACTCACTCTAATATGTACTTACTGATTAATGTACAACATCATAAATCATGATCTATTACGTTTAAGAAACATTTTTAGTTATACCATTCCGTGATAATATATTTCTTTTTAATCTCACTCGAAACCGCTAATCAAAATCCTTCCAGTATATGTTTTATTCACCATGTTACAGGGTCAATGGATACCTATATTTTTCAAGAGACAAAAAAAAATCCATGTTTTCTTTACCAAAGTGACTGAAAAACTGTGTTCCAGACACAACATATTCGTGACTCAGCATAACTATGTGCCATCATCAACATCGTGTACCAAATTTGATACCGGTACCTCAGCTAGTGTTGAAGGTATACAGGATTTTCCAGAATATGTGCACAATCTCTTGGATTTATAACGGGTGATTCATTTAGAGGTACTTTTTTCAGTAGCGAGTTTAAGACAGATCACGCATGAGTCGAGTGAACTGTCGTGGTATTTTGGTTCAGTACTCTCTGACATTTCATAATGGAAAGACTTAGCCCGGCACAACGTCTACAAATAATTCAGCTGTACTACGAGAATCAGCGTTCTGCCAGGTGTGTATTTCGTGCTCTTAGAGCAACATATGTATGGTCTACATAATCGGCCCACCGAACGCACAATTCGCTACACCGTCGAGAAGTTTGAAACCCAATTTTCATTATTGGATAATACGCGACCAAATAGACCGCATACAGCACGAAGTGCAGAAAATATTGCGGCGGTAGCCGAGAGTGTACGTGATGACCATAATGAATCAATTCGGCGCCGATCTCAACAGCTTGGCTTGTCGTATGCAACAACTTGGCGTATTTTACGTAAGGATCTTGGTTTGAAAGCATACAAAATTCAACTCATTCAAGAATTGAAGCCGGCTGACCTTCCAAATCGTCACCGTTTCAGTCTTTGGGCTCTTGAACAGCTTGAAGAAGATCCAATGTTTTCGACCAAAATTTTGTTCAGCGATGAGGCCCATTTCTGGCTTAATGGCTATGTTAATAAACAAAATTGCCGTATTTGGGATGAAGAACAACCCGAAGAACTTCAAGAGCTGCCATTACATCCAGACAAAACAACGGTTTGGTGTGGTTTATGGGCTGGTGGAATCATCGGTCCATATTTTTTTAAAAATGAGGCCGGCAGGAACGTAACTGTGAATGGCGCCCGTTATCGCGCCATGCTAACGGACTATTTGCTGCCTGAAATTGAAGCCCGTAATCTCGATGACATTTGGTTCCAACAAGACGGCGCCACTTGCCATACAGCCCGTGCAACCATGGCTTTATTGCGAGAACAATTCGATGAACAGTTAATTTCACGATTTGGACCAGTGAATTGGCCTCCTAGATCATGTGACATCACACCTCTAGACTTTTTCCTTTGGGGCTACGTGAAGTCCAAAGTCTATATGGATAAGCCGAATACGATTGAGGAATTGGAAGCCAACATTACTCGGGTCATTCGTCAAATTCCACTCGAAATGCTCGAANGATATAACCCGTGGAAAGCCTAATAGCAGCAGTATAAGGCTGAGGGTTACTTTCGATATGCAGCAGATAATAATCTCTCTCAACGGAAAAATAAAAGTATTTTATTGAAAACAAAGTTTGTGAAAAAGAAGTGTTGTCGGGGCGAGCGTTCGCAGGAGAGTCGTCGTAGTGTGGAGTCCCTCGCAGGTTTAAGTATCTGGTCCATGGCGCCAATCTGCCGTAGTCCTCTTCCAGGAACCATATCCCGCGTTGCACATTGTTTCTTGTCGCTTGCAACGATTAGGCCGTCCGGCGTCAGGCTGGCGCTCTTGACGTAATATTTAAAATGGATCACTTGCAGACATGTGTACCCACACAGCCCCCTGCCAGTATGGATGCCATTACGGAACCTGCAGCCGGTCAGGGAAACGAACCCTTCTACCAGACCTCATGGTATTTCCCCTGGGCGTGGTCGGTACGTATAATGGAGCAGAAGTTGATGGGAGGCTATTGTCCTCGTCTCTGGTACCTGTCGCGTCATTCAAACAATACGCAGGTTTGCCTCTGTCTATGGATATTTTAACTTCGCGACCAAACACTAGTACCGTGAATGTTTTTCGTCGCGTTTGATCACTGTAAACGGACCATCATATGGAGTCTATAGTTAAGTTTTAACGCTGTCCGCACGCACAAAAACATGCTGCTGCCAAGTCTTTAATAACGAATGGCGTCTTCTCACCATGGCGTTTAACTGCGGCTGGACGTAAGCTCTCCATATGACGTGTGAGGTCCTTAACAAAATTCGCCATGCCATTTTCTGCGGGGTGATATGCAGTGGTTCGGAGATGAGTCGTACCTAGTAAATTATTCAGACGTCTGCATATGTGCGATTCGAACTGTCGACCAGGATCCGTTGTTATTGGCAGGGATGATCCAAATCTGCATTTTCAATTAGCATATAAAGCGCGAGTTAAAGTTTCTACCTCCTGGTTCTCTAACAGGATTGCTTCTGGCCACCTGGTGAATTTCTTCATTGCCGCATACAATGGTCCGTTTACAACTATCAAACGCGACGACAAAATATTCACGGTGCTAGTGCCTGGTCGCGAAGTTAAAGTGTCCATAGACAGAGTCAAATCTGCGTATTGTTTGAATGACGCGACAGATACCAGGGACGAGGACAATAGCCTCCCATCAACTTTCCCACAAAGTTTCTTTCAAAGACCGCCCGTGGCCTTTTGTAATTGCCTATCAGTATAGGTATCAGCTTAATTCGCCATCACACAGTACCCCCAAGAAATTTTTCCATTCATGACCTCTGAAGGGTTTTGTTCAAGACAATAGGCTTACTAAAGTTCATTATCTTCCGATTTAGTATAGGTTAACTCTTAATCACTGTGATATACGTCAGTTCTAAATCATACTTAGGGCCCACTAATTACGCTTGGTTATTTTCCGGAAAGTATAACTTTATTTGTGTAGGCCTGCATAAAAATTGAGCCCCTAGAAAAGACCGTAGAGCACGAACCACCACAGCAGTGGAGAAAGTCTTCCAGTCTTCCAGTATAGTCTTAACCGTGGTCTCATTGAAGGTAGTGCAGTGAAATACCCTCTGAATAGGAAATGTTATTAAATGTTCCAGATATATCCAAGAAGGCCCCGACAGCTAGTGTTTTCAATTTTGTATACTAAAACATGCACTGCCGTTTCTATAAGATTGATAGGCGGGCTGTGTGTGTACTGTGAAGTAGCATGCCTTTATCACTCTGTCTTACAAAGATAAAGACAAAGGAATACGAGTCTGATGACCTTAGCCTCGTTGTAGGAAGTCCGATCTACATTGGGAATGAAAATTACTCTTGCCAGTTGATGGATATTTCGAATCATGTTATACCTTTGAATGCAGAAAAAGTGTGAATCGTCTATTTAATTTTCTCTTTTTTCTCTTCAACAACAACCTTAGAGGTTCCCTTCCAATACAAAGCTGAAGCCCGTATATGCAGATATACCTACATGGATGATATTCGTCATTATTTAAAATGGATCCAGGAAAATGATAGTTAATAAGACTTCCTAACGATCCTTGACGACACATGATGCATGTACCACCTGGAAGCTTGAGAGATTATATCTTGGATTTGTGATTTATTTTCATTATTTTCTAAATTTTCAAAGAATCAGGAAGGTATTCACTGCTTTCACAGAATTACATTTGCCGTTCGCCCTATTGAACGACGTTCTTAAACTGACGTTAACCTCTTTTGTATTGGCCCCAATGAATGTCTCGTTTTGTAAACATAAACCTGTGTTACATTTCGTTGCGAGAGTTCCAACAGCGGATACTCAAGACCTAATCGGACAACTTTGTCCATATGCAAAAACTGTTGCCCACTATTGTGCTCTGCTTTATCTGAGAGGTTATGCAGTGCCTTGAGCTAGATTCGGATATCTCAAAAATGATCTCTTCATAGGAACCTCAGTTCATTAGTTTCTACGTTCATCTCCAGACCGAAGCTGATGTGATGATAATGAACGCGGACACTATTTACAATATATGCTTGTCTCTGACTCAGCGTGTAACCTTATACTATGAAAATGTCGATAAGTCACAGCACAGCAGTCAGCAAGGTTCATAACAATGAATAATTTTTCAGAAAAATTAAAATAAATTGTTTCACCTGTAAACTTATTATTTGGTACACGTTTTGTAAGCTAGCTGAGTAGTTTACCACAATATTAATAGTTAGAAATCTTATCTGTAGTGTTAGATATTTTTTACATTCCAAGATTTCTCGTATCGAAGAACATTGTTTGACTTCATTTTATAAAAATTAAAAAACAAAGTGAATTTGTTTGTATTAGCTTAATATACTGACAATAAAGTAAAAGCATATCATTAATTT